>NC_086448.1:206572018-206628393 GCF_028390025.1 Pseudophryne corroboree
CCGCCCGACACGTGACTCTAGTAAGAACCACCTCTCCGGATGTGTAATAGGAAGCACGTGCCGGGGCCTGGGCCCTCGATTCCCAGAACCCTGTATTCACGGTGGGCGTGGTCAGACAGAAAGCACGGGCTTGGTACGGTGTGTGCGCCACAAACTCCGGAAGTGCTGGGTCTGCTGGTCGCAGTGAGGCAATGTACGGAACCGACGGCAGTGACGAAGACTATCTCCCCGACTCGTCAGAGTTGAGCAGCTCGGATGATAGTGGAGGGGAGGAGACGTCTTTTCACGGCAGGAAGGTTCTGGAAGTGTCCGGGGCTTGCTCCGCGGAGGCCGAACCAAGTCTCCATCCGGCCCGCGCAGTGTCGGTCCAGGTACTTACCCGAAAAGCAGATGGTTCGATTGCATGTAACAAGAAAAATTTCTGCCTGTGGTGCGAGAGGACATTCTCAAAAATTGCGAGACATGTTCAAGCTGTCCACCACAATGAGCATGAGGTTGCAAGGGCACTCAGCTTTCCGAAGCGCTCCAGGGAAAGGACAGTGCAGCTAGACCTGATTCGCACCCGGGGAAACTTTGCCCATAATGTCGGGGTTCTCCGCGAGGGCAGCGGAGTCCTCCTACCGTGCAAGCAGCCGAAAGAAGCAACGGCTCCCCAAGATTTCATGCACTGTGTAAAATGTAAAGGGCTATTCTCCAGGAAGCACCTGTGGCGCCATGTGAAGAGGTGCCCGCTCCGCAAAAGTGTCAGCCCCAAACCTGGAAGAACCAGGGTGCAGGGTCTCTTCACTTACGCCACACCGCTCCCGAAAGATGTTGGCACTGGCCTCTGGAAGTTGCTGAGCGAAATGAATTATGATGATGTGGTACCGGTAATCAAAGGGGACCGCTGGATTATGCAGTTCGGTCAGCACCTCTATAACCGTCTGGGGTCTGATGTCAGCAAGCATGATTACATCCGTCAGAAGCTCAGAGAGGTGGGGCGGCTTCTGCTGAAGGCGATGAAGGTCACACCGTTGCGGTGTATGGAAGATTTCATTTGCCCACAGAATTTCCTGCAAGTGGTGCATGCTGTGAGGAGCCTGGCCGGTTACGATGACCGCACCAATACATATAAAATACCCTCGTTGGCTCTGAAGGTGGGACACAGCTTGCAGAAGATTTCAGCTATGGTGGAGTGTCAGGCACTGATGGAGGGCAGTGCCCTGACAGAGGAGCGTGCCCGAAACTTTCGGAAAATTTATGAGGCGAGGTGGAGCGAGCTAATCTCCACTGCTGCCCTGAAGACACTTCGAGAGATAAAATGGAATGCACCGCTGCTTCTGCCCTTCACTGATGATGTTAAGCGCTTGAACCTGTACCTCCTTGACCGTCAGCGAGAGTACATCGATGAGTTGTCCGCCCACCCTTCCAAACAGCAGTGGTCCATGTTGGCCAAAGTTACCCTCACGCAGCTGATTCTCTTCAACCGCAGGAGAGAAGGTGAGGTTTCCAAGATGCTGCTCTCCTCCTTCGATTTACGGCACACAGCTGATTTGCAGGGTGATGTGGCCCAGGCCCTGTCAGTGCTGGAGAAGGCACTCTGTCGTCACTTCTCCCGTATTGAGATTCCTGGGAAAAGAGGCAGGAAAGTCCCTGTCCTGCTATCCCCAAGCATGCAGAAAGCGATGGAGCTCCTCATAGAGAAGCGGACAGAATGTGGTGTGACCCCACACAATATCTACATGTTTGCTAGGCCAACAGCCATGTCCCATTATAGGGGATCCGACTGCATACGTCTCTACGCCCGGGAGTGTGGGGCCAAGCACCCCGAAGCATTATCTTCCACCCGCCTACGGAAGCATGTGGCTACACTTTCCAGAGTCCTCAACCTGAGTGATACAGAGATGGATCAGCTTGCTGATTTCCTTGGACATGATATTCGGGTGCACCGGCATTATTACCGCCTCCCGGAGGGTACCCTTCAACTGGCCAAGTTGAGCAAGCTGTTTCTGGCTCTCGAGCAAGGGAGAATGGCTGAATTCCGGGGCCACAATCTGGAAGAGATCTCCATTGATCCAAACGGTAGGTATCACTTGACAGTGTGGCTCCAGGGACTGACTGTCTAAGTGGGCTGGTGTGATCGGTTTCCCTGTCCTTCTCTATCCACAGAGCCGATCCAGGTGGTGAGCGATGACTCTGGGGATGAGCCAGAGAGTCAGGATACTGAGGTTCCCATGGGGCACATGGGAAAAGAAGCTGGCAGCGTGGTGTCGGCGGTGGATGGAGGTGCAGCTAAAGGTGGGTGTGACTGTCCATTCCATTTGAGATGCGTCCATGACTGGTGGTGGCGTTGCGTGGTGACTGACCTTTCTTCTCCCGCACAGGTGACAGAAGGGGTACCAAGCGCAATCCGTGGACCCCAGCAGAAGTGAAAGCTGTTGAACGTCGCATGATTCGGTTCATTCGCTCATTCAAGGTGCCGGGCAAGAATGACTGTGATGCGTGCCTAAGGGCAGAACGACAAGCGCTGAAGGCTCGGAACTGGCTCTCGGTTAAGTTTTACATTAAGAACCGAATTACTGCTGAAATGAGAAAGAACCTTTCCTGAATAAAATGTATCTGCTGCTGAATACACGTTTCCTCTATCTCTAATTAAACCCGAAAATAAATCAGTTATGTGGGGTGTCCTCATTAGGCCGGTATTCCTGAATAGGTCCCAATGAGGAAGGTTCCAGACATATGTCCCGATGAGGATAGAAAAACAAGTATGTGTGTGTGTGTGTGTGTGTGTGTGTGTGTGTGTATGTGTGTGGTAGTGTGCGTATATTTGTGTGTGCGGGCAGTGGCGTCAGTCTGTTTTTAGGTTTGGGGGAGAGATCTTTAGCTCTCGCTGTACCAACCCCTCCCGTGTTCTGTCACCATGTCACCCCCGTGTTCTGTCACGTATAACCCCCCCGTGTTCTGTCACTGTCACCCCCTCCCGTGTTCTGTCACTGTGTCACACCCCCGTGTTCTGTCACCGTGTCACCCCCACCGTGTTCTGTCACCGTGTCACACCCACCGTGTTCTGTCACTGTGTCACACCCCCCGTGTCAGTGGCGTAACTAGAAATTTTTCTCCCCCAAGCCAAAAAATTCTTCGGCGCCCCCCCCCCCCCCTTCATGCTCCATAATTGGGAGCAAGAAAGGGATAAATATGCGCACGCCGAAGGCGCGCGCGCCAAAAAAGGGGCGTGGTTTCGTTGGTATGGGCGTGGTTTCGTATAAAGGGCGTGGCATTGCAGGAAAAGACTACCTTATACCCCAGTTTTGCAACCAGCACGCCCATACGTTGGCCACCACAGGAAAGAAAAATAATCCTGATTCATGCCCCTTACATTATTTGTCATTTTTCCTCCTTATAGTAATGCCCAGTATACATTATGCCACATACTGCAATGGCCCTTAGACATTATGCCGCACACAATAATGCACATGACACAATATGCACACACTGTAATGCCCCCGACACATTATGCCACACACCGTAATGCCTGTGACACATTATGCCACACACCGTAATGCCTGTGACACATTATGACAGGAATCGCAATGCCCGTTATACATTATGCTACACACTGCAATGCCCGATACATTATAGCACATACAATGTCTGTGACACATTATGACACACACCGCAATGTCCGTGATACATTATGCCACACACTGCAATGCCCGATACATTATAGCACATACAATGCCTGTGACACATTATGCCACACACTGCAATGACCTTGAGACATTATACCACAATGCCCGTGATATAGTATACCATACACCGTAATGCCTGTGACACATACCGCAATGCCCTGCCCGTTATACCCTATGCCACACACCGCAATGCCCGTTATGTATTATGCCACACTGCAATGACCCTGAGACATTATACCACATACCACAATGCCCGTGATATAGTATACCACACACCGTAATGCCTGACACATTATGACACACACCGCAATGTCCGTGATACATTATGCCACACACTGCAATGACCCTGAGACATTATACCACATATCACAATGCCCGCGATATAGTATACCATACACCGTAATGCCTGTGACGCATTATGACACACACCGCAATGTCCGTGATACATTATGCCACACACCGTAATGCCCATTACACATTAAGTCCTACAGTAAGGCTTCTAATTACTTTTAAATTACCTGCTCGTTGTCAGGGGTTTCATGCACTTGGTGTCATGCTCGTTGCCAGGGGTTTCATGCTCTTGGTTCCATGCACGGTGCCAGGGGTTTTCATGCTCAGGGTGTCATGCTCGTTGCCAGGGGTTTCATGCACTGGGTGTCATGCTCGTTGCCAGGTGTTTCATGCACTGGGTGTCATGCTCGTTGCCAGGTGTTTCATGCACTGGGTGTCATGCTCGTTGCCAGGTGTTTCATGCACTGGGTGTCATGCTCGTTGCTAGGAGGTAGTCCTTGTTGCTAGGGCTGTGCTCCCAGTGCCACATATGTCCCCAGTGCCAGATATTCCCCCACGGTGCCAGGTACTCACATGCCCCAGTGCCAAATATAGCCCCCCCCCATGTGCCAGGTACACATATACCCCCCCAGTGCCACATATGCCCCCAGTGCCAGATATTCCCCCCCAGTGCCACATATGCCCCCAGTGCCAGATATGCCCCCAGTGCCATATATTCCCCCCAGTGCCAAATATGCCCCCAGTGCCATATATGCCCCCAAGTGCTAGATATTCCCCCCGTGCCACATATGCCCCCAGTGCCACATATGCCCCCAGTGCCACATATGCCCCCAGTGCCATATATTCCCCCCCAGTGCCAAATATGCCCCCAGTGCCATATATGCCCCCAGTGCCAGATATTCCCCCCCAAGTGCCAGATATTCCCCCCGTGCCATATATGCCCCCAGTGCCAGATATTCCCCCCCAGTGCCATTTATGCCCCCAGTGCCAGATATTCCCCCCCAGTGCCAGATATTCCTGCCAGATATTCCCCCCCCAGTGCCAGATATTCCCCCCCCCAGTGCCATATATGCCCCAGTGCCAGATATTCCCCCCAATACCATATATGCCCCAGTGCCAGATATCCCCCTTCCAGTGCCATATATGCGCCCCCCCCCCCCCCCCCCCGCTTTTTGGAGGGACACGGAGGGCACAGCTCGCCTCTCCTGTGTCCCTCCTGCTGCATCATCTCCGGCGGCCGCGGGTCTAATAGGGGGAAGTGCCGGTTCGTGAGCCAATTAGAGCTCACGGACGGCACTTCCCCCTATTAGACCCGCGGCTGCCGGAGATGATGCAGGAGGGACACAGGGAGGCGCGCTGTGCCCGCCGTGACCGTGTCCCTCCAACAAGCGGCGGAGGGAAGGAGACTGCAGACTGACATGCGGACGCTCGTCCGCATGTCAGTCTGCTGTAAATCAGTGGCGCCCCCGCAGCCCCTCGCCCCCAAGCCACCGCAAGGACTGCGGGGGCAGTAGTTACGCCACTGCCCCGTGTTCTGTCACTGTCACCCCCCTCCCCGTGTTCTGTCACCATGTCACACCCTCCGTGTTCTGTCACCGTGTCCCCCCCGTGTTCTGTCACCGTGTCACCCCCACCGTGTTCTGTCACCGTGTCACACACCCCGTGTTCTGTCACCGTGTCACCCCCACCGTGTTCTGTCACCGTGTCACCCCCACCGTGTTCTGTCACCGTGTCACACACCCCGTGTTCTGTCACCGTGTCACACCCACCGTGTTCTGTCACCGTGTCACACACCCAGTGTTCTGTCACCGTGTCACCCCCACCGTGTTCTGTCACCGTGTCACACACCCCGTGTTCTGTCACTGTCACCCCCCTACCCGTGTTCTGTCACTGTGTCACACCTTTCCCCAGGGGCCATAAGACACTGGATAATTTGCTTGCTGCACAATAATTATCCTAAATAAAATGTTAATGTGTAAAAGGGGGCTCTATCTGCTGTAATGTGTAAAAGGGGCTCTACCTTCCATACTGTGTAAAAGGGGCTCTATCTGGTGTAATGAGTGTAAGTGGCGCTGTGTGGCGCAATTTGAATAATGGAGACTATTGTGCAGCCTAATATGAATCTGTATTATTTTTTGCCCACACCCCTTCCACATGAAGCACGTCCCTATATTTTTGGCAAGTGGAGGGAGCTGCTATTTTGTATGTGGCCCTCGGATACTGACAGGAAATGTCAAGTGGCCCCTAAGCTGAAATAATTGCCCACCCCTGCTCTAAGGGGTACTCTGTGTACAACCTCCATTTGTGCCACCTGTGGCCCCTTGGGACTTGAACCTTATGCTGTATTTCCTCTAATCTTCCTGTTTTGAACCACTGGAGGAGGTAGACCTCAAATACCTTTCTTGGAAGATGGTCCTTTTATTGGCCTTAGCCTCAGCTCAGTGAGTCTCGGAGTTAAATGGGTGTTGTCTTGCAGACCATCATCCCTAATTTTTCAGGACAATAGGGCGGATCTTAGTACTCATTCATCCTTCCTTCCTAAGGTGGTCTCTGCCTTTCATATAAACCAGCCTATTGTGGTTCCTGCTTTTCTGGATGATTCTTCGACCCTGGATGTGGTGTGGATTGTACTGTGCAGTTGTGCAAGTCTAATGCCCTTTTCATTTTTTAGGATGCACCTCATAGAGTGTGGCCAGCTATGAAGCAGACAACTAGGTTAGGTGGAGTAGGTCGACTATTCGACAGGCTTATCTATTTAAGGCTCTACAATCGCCTGTCTCAATTTCAGCACACTCCACGTGTTCTGTGGGTACGTCCTGGGCCGCTAGCTGTGGAGCTTCTGCAACACAGCTTTGTAGGGCAGCAACTTGGTCTAGTATACATACGTTTGTTAGTTTCTATAAGTTTGATACATTTGTGGTCTCAGCTTCTAGCTTTGGCAGATTGGTTTCGCAGGTTCCTCAGCGCTCTCCCGCCCAGGAGGGAAACTTTGAGATATCCTCAGTGTCTTCAGCCTCCATTGTCCCCTAGTGAATGACAGAGAAAATGGTATTTTGGTACTTACCGATAAATCCGTTTCTCTGGATTCCACAGGGGACACTGGATGCCCGTACAGCACTGTTACCCTGCCTTAGTCGTTCAAGTTTTACATTGCTGTTGTTATATGTCTGTGTTCTCTTTTTTTGTTTCCAGTTCCTTTACTCTCTCCTTCTATTCCATCTCCTCTCGGCCCAGTTTCTTAAACTAGATGCTGATGGGGCATAGAGGAGGAGAAGCTAACACAAATGCCAGCTACCGATAAGCCACCGTCTATACCCTAGTGTCTTCAGTCTCCAGTGTGCCCTGTGTAATCCAGCGAAACGGATTTATCGGTACCAAAATCCCATTTTTACTACAAGACAAAGCTGGTAGTGCTAGGCATTCCTCAGGATGCCAGCGCTGCTGTTCCATCAACTCCCCGGTGCCGCGACACCAGTAAGCCATGTGGTGAATCCATCGGGGTGCCTGGGAGCATAGCTAGCATGGCTCTCTAGCGGACCCCGGACTGCAGCCTGAGCACGTGCGGTCAGGTAAGGTGGGTACCCACTGGCAACTACATCTACTGCTTTTCAACAGAGGTTACAGGGTGAAAGAACCTTCCCACTAAATCCATTAGGAGTGCTGTGCCATCCTCACAGTCTACGCAGCTTTCAAATTCCGAGGTGTTAACTGGGGAGGCAGATGCCTCTCTCACTAAATCCCTCTCATAGGAGGAAGAGTGTCAGTCTACATTGGACATACCTGCTCTAGTGAGGGCAGTCAAATCCATCCTTCAAATAGAAGAGGAGGAGCCTGCTCCTAAACCAAAAGTCCCACTTTTTAACAACCAGGTTGTTAAGACTGAATTTCCTCAGATCAGCTTACTGAACTCATGCATGAAGCATGGAATACCCCTGGTAAAAAATGTCAGCTACCAAAGCACCTGGCTTCTTTTTACACTATAACAGCTGCTGATTGTGCTAAGTGGGACGTTGCCCCGTCTGTGGATTCCCATGTGGCACGTTTGATTAAAACCTCTATTTTACCTATCCCTACAGCATCTTCCCTAAAGGAGACTATGGATAGGAAGATTGAAGCCTGTCTCAAATCTGCCTATTCTCTTACAGGAGCTATTACTTGACCGGCTATGGTCGCTGCCTGCGTGGCTAAGGCCATTAAGTGCTGGGCAGAGGCTCTGGAGGAAATCCTTCCCTATGTTATCCGGGAATAGCTGTCCAACATCACACATATCAGAGAAGCATTTTCTTACTTGGGTGAAGCAGCTTTGGATACTGGTCTCCTGGCTTACAAGGCATCTGCTACCTTGGTGGTAACCAGCCGCATCATGTGGCTACCCTTATGGAAAGCTGACACAGAATCCAAGAGGGCTCTGGAATCACTGCCTTACATTGGGGAAATCATGTTTTGCGCAGAATTGGACAAAATTGTAGCAACTCTGACAGCCTTCAAAATTGCTTTCCTGCCTTCGGCATCTACTTCGAGGTCTCTGACATCTTCCTTTTGATCCTTTTGGCCACAAGGAATGGCTAAAGGCCAGTCCTTCACTCAGCAGTCGGCTTCCACAAAAACCTCTAAGCCCAGGGCCAAGCAGGCCTGGGCTACCAGACGTCCAACTCCCAAGTCTGAACATAACCCTTAGCCTTACAGGGTGGGCCTCCTCCTGGGAAATCCCAGGGTGAGAGGCCGGCTTCTTCATTTCCCACAGTCTTGGCATGAGAACACCACAGATACCTGGGTGCAAGAAGTGGTCTCTCAAGGGTACACTCTCATGGTCCAGAGATACCCCCCCTCAGCAGTTCTTTTACACAGGCCACCCATCAGAAGCCTTGGACCTCTAGAATGCCATTCAGTCCCTGCTGCACTTGTGGGTAGTAACCCTGTTCCCTTCTTCACAGCGAGGGATGGGTTTTTACTCTACCCTGTTCTTGGTCCAGAAACCCAGCGGGTCTCATCTGCCTATCCTCAATGTCAAATCCCTAACAAGTTTATCAGAGTGCCCAGGTTTCCTTTGGAAACCCTTTACTCTGTTGTCCTAGCTATGGAGCCTGAGGACTTTATTGTATCTTTGGACATTCAGGATGCTTACCTACATGTGCCTATAGCACCCTCTCATCAGTGATTCTAGAGGCACGCAAAGCATAAGCCTCGATAAGTGACAGTTTACGGGGCTAATTGGATAGTTCCAGGGGAATCTTTTAGCTGCGGTGTCTCACCGCACTAATAGGATACCACCCAAAATTACTAAATAAAATGTATTAACCAATTTTTCTGGACAGCCAATGTCCATTTTCCAGTGTTTAGGAGCAAATGGTCAATTGTCATTTTCTCCCACACATTATTAGATTTGGATGTCTAGACAGATAATCTTAAGGTGTATGGCCATCTTTAGAAACTGAGTGGTTGGTACTCTATCTCTCAACACTTTAGATCTCTCCCAGATTTGCTAAATCACCCCCTGACACATTTTAAAAGATCCACAGAAGGTGCTGTATATCAGTTGTGATACTAAAGAGATCTGTAAAATATGCACTATTAGAGGATCTTGAGAACTGGAGATTGGAAACACTGATATACTGTAGAGCAGTGTTTCCCAACTCCGGTCACCAGGAAATCCTAAGAGTATGCGTTTTCCAATCAATAATGAATGCACCTGTGTTCCAGCACGGAGATATGGAAACATGCACTGTTCTGGTTTGCTGAGGACTGGAGTTGGGAAGCTCTGTTCAGTGACCCCTAGGCCACAGACTGGGCGGAGCTGGCCAGCATTCCTGAAAATAGGGCATTTAATTCCCATTTTCTGGGACTGTCGAGGCCAGGGTCTGCATCTTCTAATGCAAACTTCCTGATTACAGCTGAGCAGTTCCACCAGTCATTCTTATCGGGCTCAATAAGATGGCTGAGGGATGGTGTCTTTTTCCTACAGACACCTGCTGCATTGTTGCATTAGCATGTTCTGTGTTCATCTCTGAATCAGGCCCTCAGTTATCTGAACTCATGATTATAAATAGCACATTAATTCTCATTTACATTCCTTTTAGTGGAAAAATAAAGATTAGTTTTAATTTATATGTCACAAACTTGCGGTCTCATAATAGGATTACACAAGCACATTTTATTTATACTACTTTTTGCATTAAAAAAGCAGGGTTTTTTAATCTAGTGTGTTAGTTTTAATATTATTGTGCATATTTCCCCAATACAATATGTGAATAATGTTTATAAGTAACAATGCAAAATAGCATTGAAGAATGAGTTATACAAACATTGATCAAAAAAAGTATAACATACAGTATATAAAAATATATGCAACATTAAAAATACCTGCAGCAGCATAGGAAGAATTTATAGTGCACCAAATATAAATACATGGGTAATATTTGATACCGGTCCTAAGAAAAAACCCATTAGTCATCAAAACAATCTAGAATTAATCAGAAGTACCCTAGGATGATGAATAATAAAAGTATCCAAGCTAAAATACTAACATATCTAGTGTGATGAAACATGGCTATACCAACTCTCCAATCGAGAAGAAGCCAGAACAGTATACTATTGCTGGCTCCGGTATATAAAGCAATTAATACCCAAGGATAAATTTAAACCCTTGGGGTATATTGTATCAAGAGTCAAGATCCAATAGGTCTCAAGCTGTAGCAGTTTTTTAGATCTATCCCCACCCCTCATAGAAAAAGAAACTTGGGCAATAATCCTGTAGAGCAAAGTATGCTATGTCTAGCCCTGACCAAATGCCTGGCCACAGGCTGCCCACTATGGCCTGTGTTGATGGCTGCTCGTATGGCTGACCGGTGTTGGGTCCCTAAATCTGCCTCTCTGTGTTGCCCAGATAGTGCATGCCACATGGGCAAGGCAGGAGGTGCACCTGCTTAACCTGCTTAAAAACTTAATGTGGAAAAAAAATAAGGGCGGGAGGTGCACTACAAATTTAGAAGTCCAAATCAAAGGGCAATTCGTTTTGAACACCTTGCCAGAGTAAGGGTGTGTAAATGTGACTCCTACAATCAAATAGTTACAGGTCTAGCATCCAATACACCAATAACAGCCTTTTTTACGTTCAAAAAGTGTTTGGCAGAGGAAACAATGCCTGTCATATCAATTTTAACAATGATATACTTGATACTATGCCCTCTTGTGTAGCTAGGCATCAATTTTGTACCTTTTAACAATAGTAAATCAGGTCAGTAGCCAATACCGGCCAAAGTTGTTTCACTTTTCTAGAGATGTAACTACTCTTGCGATCATCAGGGTTCATAGGTTCCACATGGAGAGTTTGGACAGTTAAAGCTTCAAGGGTATCCCAGAGTCATCAGCTCTTCTCCCCTATAACCACACCTCCATGCTCAGGTATCCAGTGTTTAGTTGCTCCCTGCAGGAAGCAGGTGCACCATGACAGGGCCAAAGCTTTTTATATTTACTTTTTTTTCACTGATACTTTTTGCTCTGGGCTGTCATCACCGCCGGCACCGAAACTTCCACTTGGCCCTGCCTCCGATAGGATCTAGCAGCAGGGGACACACAAGGCGCTTAGCTCCGCTTGCTGTGGAGACCCCAGGACTGTGTGGCTGGCAACAAGGGGGCAAGTAAGAAGGTACCTCCTCCGGGTCACGTATTGAAATCGCAGTCCGCTGTGTGTCTGTGGAGACCAACCGTGGCACTGCCGTGGACACTCACAGAACAGGTACTTCATTAAACCACCAAGGCATCTATGGGCACAGGTCTAGGTGGTAATACACCTGTTTATGCCCACTCAGTACCTGGAGTGAAAGACCAGCATAGGGGAGGCGGTCCTTGACCTGTTGCCCCTCCCCCAGCTCTGGGCACTAGTCTAATGCACTTTTCCCACCCTTAAGCTGCCTCACTTTCCCTTCATCTCTCAGAGAACCGGTCAGCCATCTTACACAGGCAGCAAGCAGGTCTCTGGGAACACTGGGATCAGTATCCCTGTCAAAACATCTGCAGCAAGCCAGGTTTTTACAATCTCTTATATCCTACCTGCTTCAAAACAAGCTGAGTAGTTGATTCAATGGTTCATTGCAGTGACACTGTATATTTATCTGCATTGTATGTGACTGTGTGTTAGTTCTGCTGTCTGGTTTTCTTTTCACTGTATCATATATTCCTATCTATGTTATTTCTGTACCCTGGGCACAGGTGCTTGCAGGGATATATCTCACAGCACATATTTGTCTGGTCACACACCACACTCTGACTAGTTGTATCATACAATTTCAGCCTCAGAGCACCCACATTTGTTTTACTAACATGTTGAACAAAAAGGGACGCAAACAAGCAGAATCACCTGCGCTACTCTCATGTAGAGTTTGCTCGGCAGGGTTATCTGCTGAGAATGTTATACAGGATGGTCTCTATGCTAACTATTATACACCTAGCCAGTCCACACCTCCTGCCAATACACAGAATCGTCTCTGGGTGGCTTTCTCTAAACTGTTAGGTACTCTGGTGGACCGACTTACGCCCCCAATGGGCCTCCCTATGTCGCTGCCATCCAATATAGTACCAATAGTGAATCCACTTTGGGTGGATATACTGACTACTCATGTTGAACAGCTAACGCAAACTCTGACTAGACAAAAGAATCTAACGGCATTGACATGCCACTGGTTCCTCTAGGCAGACTGCTTCTTCCTCTCAGTCCACTGTTTTATCAGATGTGTCTTCTGAAGAGGAGGGGGAAGATACGGCTCTCTCTGTCATTGACCCCTGTGCAACAGAGGAGGAAGCCCCCATTCTGGTAGACGTACCTGCTTTAGTTGAGGCTATTAAACAGATTCTTCAACTCTCTGAAAAAGAACCCACGCCTGTTGCTAAGAAAACGTATGTGTTTAAAAAGTAAATGATAATTAAATTAGAATTCCCACATTGTGATCATTTAATGGAAATTAGACGGGTACCGTGGAACACCCCTGGTAAAAATTTCCCTCTGTCTAAGCGTGCATTAGCTTGCTATCTTCTCCCAGCAGCAGTATATACAAAGTTGGAGACTCCACCTTCAGTGGATTCTCATGTCACACTTCTAGTGGTGTCGTCCACTTTGCCTGTCACAACTGTCTCCTCACTGAAGGAACTGACGGAAAGACGTATAGAAATCTGTCTAAATTCTATTTATTCACTCATAGGGGATATCCATAGGCCCACTGCGTCAGCTTAATGGGTCGCAAAGGCTATTAAAGCCTGGTTACAGGCAATTGATGAGGAACTGCCTTTAGATATGTCTGATGAATGCAGGATGTACCTACATTAACTCATATTAAAACAGCTACTTCTTACATTGGAGAAGCATTATCTGAGCCTGGTGTTTTGGCTACGTTCTTTGGCTACATACTTGGAAAGTAGATCTGGTTTCCATTTTCCAAGAAAACTTTGAAAATTCTACCTTTTACGGGTGACATTCTCTTTGGAGAAGAACTGAACAAGATTGTAGCATCATTGGTGGCTGCCAAAATGATAAAAAGAAAGTCCCCAGAGCTATTAAAACAGCCACCAAAACCATTTGGTTATACTTATATTTATGTATGTATATAACTCAATTAATAGCTGCTCCCACAATGGCAATACTGTAATGCCAAAAATAGAATAATCAGAAAAGAGAGGTAATTCACATACCCAGGGAGCGCATTAAAAAAAAATTATTATAAAGAGATATATCATACACAATATCAACACACAAACAATTGTAACATGTAAAAATAAATTATACAAATATAATCACATCCCCTTCCTATTTGTAAAAACTTGATAAAAAAACAATTAGTAATAGCACTGGTCCATTGGCAAATTATTAGTTATTTATACATTATACCAGGATTAATTCATCAGATGTGGTCATATCAATTGATTATAAAGTCTCAAGAGGGAGGATGCTAGAGTGTGTGTAGCACTATGCTCCACCTCTAAGTTATCTAGCTCCTCAATAATATTAAACTGCAGCAATAATTGACAGCAGAGGGAGAATGCCGTGTTCCTTATGAATTGCCCCAGTGCTATGTTTCACCCCATATATGTAGCTGTTCCATGTAGAAATACAAGAGTACTTTACCCACAGTTAGAGGAGAAAGGATCATGGGTACTTTACCCGCAACCAGAGGAGGGAGAATCACTTTCAGTCCTTTTACCTCTAACTACGGTAATGCCCACGGTCCCTGATCAAATAAAGACCCACTGGAAAGGAAGGGGGAAACCTCATCCTAGTAGCCCCAGCATGGCCCAGATGGCCTTGGTTCTCCGATTTCCAGGTCCTCTCCGTAGGGCAACTCCTTTACCCTTGTCAAAGTCGAAAAATATTGAAGAACACACAGCACGTATAAACTGCACACACATGCCCACTTCGCGTGCACTTGTTCTGCAGTGCGTGCACATGTACGCACTTTGCGTATGGTCGCTCCCGCGGTCCTGCGCATCGGCGCGTGGTATGGGTATTTACGGCAGGGTTTGTGTACGCATGGAGGGCCATCAGAACACATTACATATTTAATCCAAATAGTGCACAATGTACACATAGTCTCCTTGCACCACATCAGAAAGTTATAGCTGTTTAAATGGTTGCAGAACAAAGGGATTCACCTTTACAGGATAAGAGGGGACAGACTAAGGTTATAAGGTGATATTTGGTATCCAGCTGTAGGGTATTTTAAGGGAAACATTCCGGTGTTGGTCTGCGGAAGATCGCATGTTCTTGCGGATAGTTATGTGCAGAAGCAGAATATAGATATAAACTGTATTTACTGTATATTATGTATGCGGCGGGAATCCAGAGGAGACCACCCACAAGAGCAGTTGAGAAAGACATCGCCGACCTTTTCAAATCAACCTATGACCTCTCCTGTACTGTAAAAGTGCATCCCTGTGTCCAATGGACAAAGGGATTACAGTATCCATTGTATTGCTTTTGGAAGACTTAAATAAATAAAGCCTGCTGCAGGCCGGCCAGTCACAAGACTCACAACGTTATCTATTTGATTACGGAGGACTGGACCAGGAAGCGCATGCGAATATTCTCACGTATGTACATTGACTGTAGCCATTATTCTGTTATATATATTGTGTATAATTTGTATTGTAAACCCCCTTTCAGAAATAATCCACTCTGGTGTCGGAACCCAGCGGTAAACTCACAATTGGTGTCGTGTGCTCATTGCCCTGCTAAGGTTTAAAGTGTACTATTATTGCATTGCATTGCTGTAGAAGGTTTATAGTGTATTTCTGGGTGTGTATGCGCTGCGAGTACTTTGTACCGTCAGCGCGGCGTGTGTACGCAAAGTCCGTACACTACGGAACCCTTGTACGCTAATAGCGTAAAAGGTGCGTAGTGTGAATTAAGTATAGCGGCCACAGCGGCTAAAGATTTAAGGTGTGTTTAAGGTATAGCTTTCATTCCTGTAAAGATAATCGGCTTTATCAATTGGGGGCATCGTCCGATTTTCCACATTTTTACTGCTTAACAGGTCACAAGCAGACATAATCTATCAGCATAAGGGTGGTTAGAGGGTATCCTACGTATCCTTTTCTTGGTCGGTGGATACACTGAAAACACTACTTAATTGCTGATTAGATGGTGTCTGCTCTATATGGTTTGTAGGGATGCTGGTAAGAACTCGTAAGGTAAGCAGGAAAAAAGCTATTTAAAATCTGTGAATTTATTTTTGGCGCCAAATGCGTACACAACAATAGCGTACACCCATACTCTGTGCATACTCTCCCACATTGTTGCCATAACATTCAGATTACTAGATTCGTAATATAAATATTAAGGAAGTAAGTGTAAAACACAAACGCAGTCTGGCCTAGTTATAAAGGTTTATACAGAAAAGAAACTGTGTGGCGTGTTAAGTAAGCAATTATAGTTAATATTGCTCACATTTATAGAAATTGTATGATTTGTGCTATTGCGGACGTACGGTTTTGTACACGTGTCTCAGACAAAGTACGGAACTGCACACGCGGCGTAAGCACAGTCGCGTGTTTACGCAAATTGCGTAAGAGTACGGTCGCTAAGTACAAATTACACAATAGTTCGTTTAGTTTAAAGGTGAGACAGTAGCCACGCTACAATAACACAAGATTGCCCAGCTTCCAAAGTTTAGTATAAAACCCTTATTTACTGTATTGCCTCTGGGAGTAAAGCTGCTTGTCTGAATGAATGATAATTTTCTGTACAGAAAAACCAAAGTGTAATTGAGTGAGCGAACGCAAGAGCGAGTGGAAATTTGAACCACAGAATTTGGAATCTCGGTGTGTGGTACATCAAGTGAGTGGAGACTGGTGGCGTGAGGCGGCTGACTCACGTTAATATAAGGTTTAATACGTAAGTCGTGAGGAGACTTACACAGGAGCGTGGTAGGGAATTGTGAAGTGTTGTGACCCATATAGTTTTTTTTTATACGCTCCGGATGAGGTTTCACAGCCTGAAAATCGATTCCAGTGGTCGTACGGCAGATAAAGATATATATATGGGCACCAATGCGCTAATCATAAATGTTCTCATCAAAGTCCAAATATCTTACATCAAACGATGTGTCAGAAGTATTCAATCTCTATTCCAATGTTCCTCCCAGAACAGTCAGCGTACCGTGTGGAAAAGGACCTTAATTGGGAATATATCCTCTTGTCCTCACATGTGTAGCTCCACCACAGGGATAGATGTTACCCTCCCAGATCTCAAATGGGATGATGCGGCTCAGCGGTCCGGATACACTGAACCCCACTCTCAGGAAACTGTCACCGCCAGGAATTGTCCTCAGAACACCAGTCACCACGCCTGAAGGTTTTCGGACCTCAGTCCTTCATCAGAGGCATGGTGGCTGGTTAAACATGTCCCTCTTAAATACCCTCACTTAATCAGCTCATAGATGTCAGCTGCGGCGTACATTCCCGCCACGGCGATTCCCGCTCTCATTTCCGGCGGAGATGACGTTTACGGCACTTCCGACCGGAACCGGAAGTCACTAGCATGCGTTCCACAATGCGTTCCACTCGTTCTTTTACCGGAAGTTGGGCTCTTGCGCTCCACAGAGCGCTCCAGATAGCGGAATTGATGCAATAATATAAGTCCATCCTCTATAGCTCCATAAAATGTTCATTCAAACGTCCATTAACAAGAATAAAAGTGTCCAAGTCCTTAGATAGAGTCCATAAAGTGCATGACGACAAGTACCCAAAAGACAAAAATTATTAAAACAAATTAAAACAATCTCATAAATTTATAAAAACCATTTAAGCTCAAAATCTGAATTAAGACCATTAGGGATTAGAGAATTTAACTTAAAAATCCATTTCATCTCGGATTTCGCTAAATTGCTCTCCACATCACGATTTCTCCAATTTGGGGTAATAGCCTGAATACCAATAAACATTTTCAAATGTTTGGGGTTGCACTGATGCATTGTCTTAAAGTGCATGGATACTGTATGTGTTTCCAACCCCTTTCTAATATTGTACGTATGTTCGGCAAGACGAGTCTTGAGGTTTCTACTCGTCTTGCCGACATAGAAAAGATCACATGTACAGGATTAAATGTAAACCACGTTTTTAGTGTTACACGTTATAAAATTAGAGATGGTGAATTTTTCCCCATTGGCTTCAAAGTCCTTTTGTTTACTCGGACCTTTAACCAGACGACATATAGTGCACATCCCGCATCTATGGAATCCATGGCTCCTGGTACTCGTGCGTTTGGTCACATTAAGCGCACTATGTACCAGTTTATCTTTTAGACTCTTGGCCCTACGATAAGTAAAACAGGGCCTGTCAGGTATTGTACGTATGTTCGGCAAGACGAGTCTTGAGGTTTCTACTCGTCTTGCCGACATAGAAAAGATCACATGTACAGGATAAAATGTAAACCACGTTTTTAGTGTTACACGTTATAAAATTAGAGATGGTGAATTTTTCCCCATTGGCTTCAAAGTCCTTTTGTTTACTCGGACCTTTAACCAGACGACATATAATGCACATCCCGCATCTATGGAATCCATGGCTCCTGGTACTCGTGCGTTTGGTCACATTAAGCGCACTATGTACCAGTTTATCTTTTAGACTCTTGGCCCTACGATAAGTAAAACAGGGCCTGTCAGGTATTTCTTTCCCCAGAACCGGGTCCTCTTTTAATATTTTCCAGTGTTTCCTGAAAATGGATTCAATTTCTTTATATTGAACACCATAATTACTAATAAAATTCCACTTCTGTAGTTGACTCTCAGTACCCTTGTCCTTTCTATTATTCCCTTTTAGCAACTGTTTTCTATCAATGGATTCAACACGTACTTTAGAGGCTATAATGTCCTCCTTCTTATATCCTTTATCAAAAAATGTAATGGTCGTTTTACTGATTGAGATCGTAAGATTAACATTAAAATCATTTGTATTAAGATTATGACAGAATTCTTCTAGTTCCTCAGCCGTTCCGTTCCATTACATTTTTAGATTTATGTATCTATGTGAAGGATAATACTCTTCTCACTAAACTATATAGAAAAGATACAGATTCAAATAGTTTCATAGATAGGAGTAGCCTACACCATAAAAACTGGTTAGACGGAATACCGTATGGACAATTTTTAAGGGTGAAACGTAACTGCACTGAAACAACAGTATGTGACCAGCAAATTACTGAGATGAGTGAGAGGTTTCTTGATAAAGGATATAAGAAGGAGGACATTATAGCCTCTAAAGTACATGTTGAATCCATTGATAGAAAACAGTTGCTAAAAGGGAATAATAGAAAGGACAAGGGTACTGAGAGTCAACTACAGAAGTGGAATTTTATTAGTAATTATGGTGTTCAATATAAAGAAATTGAATCCATTTTCAGGAAACACTGGAAAATATTAAAAGAGGACCCGGTTCTGGGGAAAGAAATACCTGACAGGCCCTGTTTTACTTATCGTAGGACCAAGAGTCTAAAAGATAAACTGGTACATAGTGCGCTTAATGTGACCAAACGCACGAGTACCAGGAGCCATGGATTCCATAGATGCGGGATGTGCACTATATGTCGTCTGGTTAAAGGTCCGAGTAAACAAAAGGACTTTGAAGCCAATGGGGAAAAATTCACCATCTCTAATTTTATAACGTGTAACACTAAAAACGTGGTTTACATTTTATCCTGTACATGTGATCTTTTCTATGTCGGCAAGACGAGTAGAAACCTCAAGACTCGTCTTGCCGAACATACGTACAATACCTGACAGGCCCTGTTTTACTTATCGTAGGGCCAAGAGTCTAAAAGATAAACTGGTACATAGTGCGCTTAATGTGACCAAACGCACGAGTACCAGGAGCCATGGATTCCATAGATGCGGGATGTGCACTATATGTCGTCTGGTTAAAGGTCCGAGTAAACAAAAGGACTTTGAAGCCAATGGGGAAAAATTCACCATCTCTAATTTTATAACGTGTAACACTAAAAACGTGGTTTACATTTTATCCTGTACATGTGATCTTTTCTATGTCGGCAAGACGAGTAGAAACCTCAAGACTCGTCTTGCCGAACATACGTACAATATTAGAAAGGGGTTGGAAACACATACGGTATCCATGCACTTTAAGACAATGCATCAGTGCAACCCCAAACATTTGAAAATGTTTATTGGTAATCAGGCTATTACCCCAAATTGGAGAAATCGTGATGTGGAGAGCAATTTAGCGAAATCCGAGATGAAATGGATTTTTAAGTTAAATTCTCTAATCCCTAATGGTCTTAATTCAGATTTTGAGCTTAAATGGTTTTTATAAATTTATGAGATTGTTTTAATTTGTTTTAATAATTTTTGTCTTTTGGGTACTTGTCGTCATGCACTTTATGGACTCTAAGGACTTGGACACTTTTATTCTTGTTAATGGACGTTTGAATGAACATTTTATGGAGCTATAGAGGATGGACTTATATTATTGCATCAATTCCGCTATCTGGAGCGCTCTGTGGAGCGCAAGAGCCCAACTTCCGGTGAAAGAACAAGTGGAACGCATTGTGGAACGCATGCTAGTGACTTCCGGTTCCGGTCGGAAGTGCCGTAAACGTCATCTCCGCCGGAAATGAGAGCGGGAATCGCCGTGGCGGGAATGTACGCCGCAGCTGACATCTATGAGCTGATTAAGTGAGGGTATTTAAGAGGGACATGTTTAACCAGCCACCATGCCTCTGATGAAGGACTGAGGTCCGAAAAGTTTCAGGTGTGGTGACTGGTGTTCTGAGGACAATTCCTGGCGGTGACAGTTTCCTGAGAGTGGGGTTCAGTGTATCCGGACCGCTGAGCCGCATCATCCCATTTGAGATCTGGGAGGGTAACATCTATCCCTGTGGTGGAGCTACACATGTGAGGACAAGAGGATATATTCCCAATTAAGGTCCTTTTCCACACGGTACGCTGACTGTTCTGGGAGGAACATTGGAATAGAGATTGAATACTTCTGACACATCGTTTGATGTAAGATATTTGGACTTTGATGAGAACATTTATGATTAGCGCATTGGTGCCCATATATATATCTTGTTCTGCTTATTATCTAGGGACCTGTGAGGATTCCTTTTTGGTGCACTAAAGCTGCTGTTCATAGTTGGCGCGATATACAGAAATATTTTCTTTTCAACGTACGGCAGATAAGTAACAAGTACCTATATGCTGTGCGATTGGACCGCGCGTTTGTGGGTGCGATATATAGCGCAATGTGATATCCTTTTTACGAGCTTTTGCGTAAAATCGCGGTATCATCAGCGCTGTATAGAACATACGCAAGCGTGATTTGTGTATAATAAAGTGCATAGGGAGTTTTCGCTGGTCTCTCTCAGGAAAATCTCCAACGGCCGATACTTTACTGGAAAGGGTAAGTTATTCCTAAAAACTTCCAGTAAATATAGGTCACATAGGGCCCTAAGTTGGGTACATTGCCTTCGCTATCGACAGTGTATGGTAGTACTGGCCAATGTGGGCGGTGAGCGGGTGAAGAGCGCTCGGAGAACTTTCACCGTTACCTTATATTGAGTATTTTGGTGTTTGTGGGAAAAGGCCCACAATTATGGGAGCCAGTTGCTCAAGTAAGGGACGTTTAACCAGGGTTCAGGTTGTAGAGCCTCGGCCCATGGGGTCAGCGGAGTTTAAAGGAAAAAGTATTGAAGACTTTTTGTCTGAATGGGAATGTGTGACTGACAAAGATAGGGAACCATTCCCTAAGGTGGGCAGCTTTGAACCAGAGGTACTGCAGAATGTAAGCAGTAAAATATGTCTTCAAAAATCCGGAAAACAAAGGATTAGACATAATGATTGTTTAAAATTATGGCAACAGGAGGGAGATATGCAAAGAGAACAAATTCGCAAAACAGGTTCAAAACCTAGCGGGAATGAGAACACAAACACACCAGTGTCGACAGAGGTCAAAGGGGAAGAGATGGCTACAGTCAATTATATATCCATAAACGATAGTAGTATGAAAAAAACAATGTATATTAACCCTAATTTTTGCAAGATGTATCCTGTTTTGAAGTCTTTTCCAGGTTATAGGTCACAGGAAGAGGAAGGTTCCAGCCAAATCGCAGCTCTCCTCCAAGCAGTCACTTTGCAGGACAATCAGGTGGGGCCTGTCCAACCAGGTAGTGCAGTAACAATATTCCCCAATGAAAGAACTGGTGAGGTCACAGCTACCGGTAAGTGTGAGACAGCTCATTGCACAGAGACAACATCACCTCACAGTAAACAAATCAGGAACGGAATGGTAGAATTACACCCTGTCTTGGGAACAGTAACTCCCAATGGGGGAACCGATAGTCAGGGAGTATTCCTCACCAGGAATAATGCAATGTATTGCCCGTGGCCCAGAGATGAGCTGCGATCAATCATTTCAGAATTCCCCGACCCTCGGAAGGATTTAGCTAGATGTCAGAAATTTATCAGAGATCTGGGTAATGCGTATGAACTGACAAACAAACACTGGCGGATACTTTTGAAAGCGTGCCTATCCCCTAATATTGACACCCAAAAATGTATCACTGATTGTAGATTAGAGTCGGATAGTCTTATGACTGACAAACACAATCAGGAGAACTTAGAGCAAATTAACAGGCAACTAGAGTTGTATTTCCCCACAACTGTTAAGTGGAGAAGAATGTTCTCCATAAAGCAGAGGGAAAATGAAATGACATCTGAATATTTCCATCGGGCCCTGCAAATAATGGATAGATACATGGGGGTATCGGATACAGGGAACGATACGAATTACAGGGAGGTGGCTGTCTCTGTGCTAATGGACGGACTCGATAAGACAGTAAGGGACAGAGTACAAACATCTTTGCCTAATTGGAGAGGAGTCACAGTAGCTTGCCTTAGAGAGTGCGCAATTGTACACCACAAGAATATTGTTAGGCGTAGAAAACAACAGGAGGAGAGGCTGAGGATTGAAAGTATACAGGCTCTTACACCAAAGTCTCATCAGCCTAAACCCCAGACCCCTGCTGTTTGGAAAAGACCGAGAACATGCTACATTTGTAGGAAGGAAGGGCATTTTGCCAGAGATTGTAGGTATAGTAGAACACATAGCCAATATAGACCCCTATACAGAGAAAACAAGCCACGTTATTAAACACATAGACGGGATCAAGGGACATATAGTAAGGAATCACAATACAGTATAGAAAAACACAGATTTGGTTAATGGGAAGAACAGAATAAATGCAACTTTACCCTTTTGACAGAACTTACTGGGGTTAGGAGGAGGCCTCTAAACTTCTGCTTCTCTCTCTAGCAGAAGTGACCTCTAAGTAACCTAACAGGAGTTTTGTTAGAGATGGTAAACATATAGAGTGCTCCCACCCAGGAAGCACAAAATATGTTAGATACCCACGAAGACTAATGTTACATTTCACTGTTTTAGATGCATGTCCATCACAGGTAGAGGAAATTATCTCAAAGATACCAGGTTCCCTGTGAACTTAGAATGGACAAAACACTGGATTGATGGCTGGGATAGTCCCAGTAGAGATATAACACACATAGAATTTTTTTTAGGGGAACAGACCGATTAGGGAATCATTCCCCGTAGTGCCCAATCCAGATGTCAAACTTTGTAAAATCTTCTTTGCCTCTACAAACTTATCTGTTACTAAACTCTGTGATTTGTCTTCAAAGTTTCCTCTTCATCTCTTAAGTTCACCAACAGGATTACAGTTCAAACGTCACATGCCTACTCGGTCTTTTCAGAGTTCTGCCCAAACCCAGTATATCTCACCAGCATAGGGACACCAGTATCAGTGTGCCTGGCCATGCACAAAGGGTGGAGAATGGGAATACTGGTGAAGGGAGCCTGTGCATAGATACCGATATACATGATGGTGTGACAGCCTGATGGTTAACGCAAATCTGACAAATTTTCTTTTTATTATTTCCCCTCTCTTTTCACTTTCCAAAGATGGTTCACTTCACACAACTGATAATACACAACAGTTAAACACATTGAAATGCAAGATTTATGTTCCCTACAGAAAGGTCGCTGACCCAGAGAGAACCCGTGACAAAGAGCAGAGTATAGAGAACATCGTATCACTGGAGTGTCTGTTCCGGGAAGGTTGAGAGGCAGTACTGTTGAGACGGCACCTGAGCGCGGAGAACAACAAGACCAGAGGCGGTTGTCGCACCAGTTTTTTTATTTTCTCCATTCCCCACTACCCTCCTTCTCTTCCTCTCTTTCTCCCCCTTCTTGTTTCCCTTCTCTTCCCTTAACAAGATGGACTTACCCCAAGATACTGCGTTCCGGGTTTTCCTGTTAATCCTGTTGTTGACCAGGACAGTCTGTTTCGGTGAGGGTCCCAGAGAGGTCGAGAAAGGATCTGGAATGGGTTCTGATGGGGAGGATGGATTTGTAGAATCTCAAGAGCAACACATCACTCAGGGAGCTCGGAGGCACTGTGAAGGGTTATTGGCTGAGGAAAATTGCATTTGTAGGAATTGTGAGAACATAGTCGAGGATGGGTGCATCCAGAGAATGTCAGTCCAGCCTTAATATCAACATGGACCGTCATCCATTGAGTGATTACCACTCACTAGTGGGTAAGGTCTTAAACCAGACAGAATGCTGGGTGTGCTCACAAGTACCTCAAGGTCAGAGCAAGTCAGGATTAGTACCGTACCCTTTAGCAATAGATGAGGTACTCGAATTACGGGGTGGGAGACCGGTGGACAAGAAATTCCATATTTCTAGGCCCCCTAGTTTGAAGCTCCACCAGTATCATGTAGATAGATCCTTATTATGTTTCAATATTTCCAATTACCGAAAACCGGGAAATTGGGAAGTGACGTGGAATAACCAGACAATGGCCTTTTCGCACAGAGCTGATAGGATACCCATAGACTCTGAACTTGTACGCCAAATAGCCAACAGTGGAAGGTATTTTCGGTATAGGTATACTCGAGGAAGCAAGACCATGTGGGTTGGAGAAGTATCACCAGGGTACTGTGCTCATATCATCCAGCCCGATACTAGTACTGAGCAGATGGGAGAACTAGGGATTGGGTTTTTCACTTGGAAAGTTTGTAATATGGTAATGTCATATTCTGTCCCCTATGTTCTCCCCGATGATGCCTATTTCATATGTGGGAGGAAGGCGTATAAGTGGCTTGCCCCGAGCTCAGAGGGATTGTGTTATGTTGGAAGAGTGTTGCCAGAGGTCATGACCATAACCCATGATAAGATGAAAGATGTTCACCGCAGTGCTCAGGCTCCTTATACTCATACTCACTATGAACACATCGTCAAGAGACACCTCATAGAGAGGACAGAGCACGTAGCCTCTGATTTGATCCATGAATCCACCGGGATTCAATTCTTTCTCGCATTAGACATCACCCGTACTGCCAGAGGAATTATAAATTATAGGTATATCCATGCGCTAGCGAACTTGATAGATAATATCACTGAGATGTATGACGACACCTTCAGATATACGGGAAGGGAGTTACAAGCTTACAAGATGGTACTGATCCAGCACAGGATGGTCCTTAATTATATCACAGCCGTGACGGGTGGGTACTGTGTCACTTTGGCAACTCAGTATGGTGTGAAGTGCTGTACGTATATTACAAACAGCACTGACGACCCCACGGAGATCATCGATCAAAAGATGGACGATATATTGCAGTTGAAGTGGGAGTTCCGGAGGAGACACAACCTTACCCTGACCGCTGTGGGTAATGAGCTGACCGGCTGGGTCTCATGGTTGAACCCACGAAATTGGTTCTCAGGATTAGGAGAGTGGGCTCAAAATGTTATTATGAGTGTAGGAAAGTTTCTCCCTTGTATCCTGGGAGTCGTCATAATTACTGGCTTGATATTTAGGTGTGTTCGAATTCTGACGCGGCGCAAGCACGGCACAAATTTGATGAGTTTAAGGAGCGAGGGCATTGTTATAGCAGCAGATTTAATTTACGACCCATCCATAGAGACAGTGTTATGATAAGGATTGCAAATGAATTCCATGGCCTGTTTCTTTCACCCGTTTTTCCTTTGTCTCCCCCTCTGCCCATATACACCCATCTGGAAAAGACATCAGCCCTACCCAAGAATGTTTATGAAAATGTTATGTGAATGTATTTTAGATATGTGTCTTATCTTCATCTCTACAACCTTCAGTTAATGACACACATAGTCGACAGGTGATATCCACATATACTAGCACTCACATATGTTCCCCCTCCATGTATCATCAACTAAATGTGCACCCCATTTGTTGGAACAAGAAGCCGAAAAGAGCTCAGTAGTGTTTGTCGGCCCACTTACAGACCCTTAATACGGGATAAGAAGGATTTAATGTATACTTCGCAATACCTCAAAGCTTATTTAGAACATATACGGCACGATGATACATGCCCCTCAGACATGGATTCATACATACATGCTTTTTACTATCCCACTAGGTCATACATTTCCCACCTACAACTCTCCACCGACCATCCAATCGTCTGTAGATATTGTATTGATATTTTTCTGTTTAGTGATTAGATAGTGGCAGTTATTGGTGACTGCCAAAGGGTGGACTGTCAAAGTCGAAAAATATTGAAGAACACACAGCACGTATAAACTGCACACACATGCCCACTGCGCGTGCAATTGTTCTGCAGTGCGTGCACATGTACGCACTTTGCGTATGGTTGATCCCGCGGTCCTGCGCATCGGCGCGTGGTATGGGTATTTACGGCAGAGTTTGTGTACGCATGGAGGGCCATCAGAACACATTAAATATTTAATCCAAATAGTGCACAATGTACACATAGTCTCCTTGCACCACATCAGAAAGTTATAGCTGTTTAAATGGTTGCAGAACAAAGGGATTCACCTTTACAGGATAAGAGGGGACAGACTAAGGTTATAAGGTGATATTTGATATCTAGCTGTAGGGTATTTTAAGGGAAACATTCCGGTGTTGGTCTGCGGAAGATCGCATGTTCCTGCGGATAGTTATGTGCAGAAGCAGAATATAGATATAAACTGTATTTACTGTATATTATGTATGCGGCTGGAATCCAGAGGAGACCACCCACAAGAGCAGTTGAGAAAGACATCGCCTACCTTTTCCTATCAACCTATGACCTCTCCTGTACTGTAAAGGTGCATTCCTATGTCCAATGGACAAAGGGATTACAGTATCCATTGTATTGCTTTTGGAAGACTTAAATAAATAAAGCCTGCTGCAGGCTGGCCAGTCACAAGACTCACAACGTTATCTATTTGATTACGGAGGACTGGACCAGGAAGCGCATGCGAATATTCTCACGTATGTACATTGACTGTAGCCATTATTCTGTTATATATATTGTCTTGTATTGTAGTGTATAATTTGTATTGTAAACCCCCTTTCAGAAATAATCCACTGTGGTGTTGGAACCCAGCGGTAAACTCACAATTGGTGTTGTGTGCTCATTGCCCTGCTAAGGTTTAAAGTGTACTATTATTGCATTGCATTAGAAGGTTTAAAGTGTATCTCTGGGTGTGTACACGCTGCGAGTACTTTGTACCGTCAGCGCGGCGTGTGTACGCAAAGTCCGTACACTACGGAACCCTTTTACACTAATAGCATAAAAGGTGCGTAGTGTGAATTAAGTATAGCGGCCAAAGCGGCTAAAGATTTAAGGTGTGTTTAAGGTATAGCTTTCATTCCTGTAAAGATAATCGACATTATCACCCTCTTCAACGATGGAGCTTCTGTCTCAGGGCCCGTGTCTCCATATGGACCTGGCCAGTCTGACTGTGTGGCTCTTGCATCATCCATCCTAAGAACAAAAGGATTCTGGAAGGCTGTAATCCAAACTATGCTTCAGCCACGTAAACTTGCCTTATCATGAATCTATTATAGATTGTGGCATACTTACTTCACGTGGTGCGCTGCCAAGAGGTATGATGCAACTGTCTTTAAAACATCAATACTACTTGCATTTCTTTAATGAGGTTTGGATTTAGGCTTACGACTTGCCTCTCTCAAAGTGCACATTTCTGCATTGCCTGACTGGTTCCAACGCAAGATTGTCTCAATTGGTGATGTACGCATATTCTTTCAAGGTGTCATCGCATACAACCTCCTTATGTCCCTCCAGTGGCTCCATGGGATCTATCTGTTGTACTGGATGCTCTCCAAGAGCCTCCCTTTAAAACCTTAAGTTGTGTACACACTATGATAAATCTGTAAGATGTTGACTATATAGTCAAAATCTTAAAGAAAGTTAGTGCAGATCTCAATGTGTTAGGAAGCTTGCGATACCGATTCGATCCAGATGCGCACTCCCGTGGGGTCGGTATCGTAAGGCTAGATAGACCGTGCAGGCAAGTCAATCTTGATTATATAGTGTATTATAGTAAGTATAGTCAAAATTGGCACTTAGTCAAAATCGTACATAGACAAAATCTCAAGTACAGATAGTCAAAATCTGTGCTATCTAGGCACTGGGGGAGTTCAAGGAAAATCAGCATAGTCAAAATCGGAAATCGGGCATAGCAAAGATCTCACCGTGTATACACACCTTTAGAGTCATCAGATCACAAATGGCTCAGGGCAAAAGTTCTGTTTTTACTCGCTATTGCTTCGGCCAGAAGGGTGTCAGACCTCGAAGCCCTCTCCTGTCATCCTCCTAGGCCTGGTTTCTACCTAAAGTGGTCTCTTCATTACACCTTAATCAAGAGATTGTGGTTCCAGCCTTTGTCTTGCTCGACTTATCTCCAAAAGAACGCTCTTTGGATGTGGTTCGTACTCTTCATGTCTATGTTGACCGTACAAGTTCCATCAGGTGGCCTGCTAATAAACAGACGATAGCCATATGGATTAGAATGGTCATTGCACATGCTTACAATGAAGCGGACCTGTCAGTCATAACATCAATTTCTGCCCATTCTACTCGGTCTCTAGGACCCTCATGGATGGCACGACATGGGCCCTCATTCCGAGTTGTTCGCTCGCAAGCTGCTTTTAGCAGCATTGTACACGCTAAGCCGCCGCCTACTGGGAGTGAATCTTAGCTTAGCAAAATTGCGAACGAAAGATTTTCAAAATTGCGATTAGAAATTTCTAAGCAGTTTCTGAGTAGCTCGACACTTACTCTGCCACAGCGATCAGTTCAGTCAGTTTCGTTCCTGGTTTGACGTCACAAACACACCCAGCGTTCGCCCAGGCACTCCCCCGTTTCTCCAGCCACTCCCGCGTTTTTCCCAGAAACGGCAGCGTTTTTTCACACACTCCCATAAAACGGCAAGTTTCCGCCCAGAAACACCCACTTCCTGTCAATCACATTACGATCACCAGATCGAAGAAAAAACCTCGTAATGCCGTGAGTAAAATACCAAACTTCTTAGCAAATTTACTTGGCGCAGTCGCAGTGCGAACATTGCGCATGCGCAATTAGCGGAAAATCGCTGCGATGCGAAGAAAATTACCGAGCGAACAACTCGGAATGAGGGCCTTGGTGCGTCCACTGAACAATTGTGCAAGGCGGCTACATGGTCTTCGGTCCACACGTTTCTTAGGTTTTATGCCTTTGATACTTTTACCTACCAGGATGCTTCCTTTGGACGCCGGATTCTTTTATCTTCTCAGGCGCGTCTCCTCGCTTGAGATACAGATGATCCCTGTGGAACCTATGACCCCTGATGAAGAAAAAGAGAGTTATGGTAAACTTACCTTGGTTAACTCTCTTTCTTTGAAGTTCATAGGGCCCACAGGGCACCCACTCTGATGCACCTGGCCTCTCTGGGTTTTTGTGGCTTTGGCCTCTGGTTCCTTTCTCCTGTCTGCGAGAATGCATTTTTATATGCCTGACATCTTTCTTCGCTCGTTTCCTCTTCCTGCTTTGAGCTGGTTAAGAAATCTGTATGCCTGAGCTTGGAGGCAAGTTATAGGGGAGAAGAGCTTGGGATACGCTTAAAGCTTTAACTGTTTAGTGCACGGACTCTCATCCACCACCTACAACCCCGATGTTCCCTGTTGACCATATGAACTTCAAAGAAAGAGAGGTTACCAAGGTAAGTCTACCATAACTCTCCTTTTACCATCTTCTCTAATAACTCCTCTCCAAAACCCTATGTCTACGTAATTTACCAATCTGACTAGAGATGACTGATATTTTTGAAACTGGGGAATATTCACCATGTTACACATTTGGCATGGACATTTACTCATTTAATGGCTTTCAGCACATAGAACAGAATTCCCAGTATAATTTTTTTTTTTTCAGATGGAATTTCCAGATAATTTTTGCTCCACCTAGATAGACATCCACATCACAGGGAATAATGAATGTCTACGTTGTTGTGATCCAAGCTCTGTTCACGGCTCTTACAATCTACTAAATGCAGAATTTACAAGCATAGTCTGGAATGACAGGGAAAAACAGCAGAACATAAAGATAGAATATAGTGAACGCAAATATACGCTATAACACATCTTTTAAACCAAAACTGCTGAATTGAACCCACTTTTAGTAAATAAGCTGCTCCTATAGGACGCACTATTATCTGGCTGTGTGCGCCCGTCTGCAGGGTATCCCTAGTCAATCGCCATGCTGCCTGCCCTTTCCTCCATGCCCACCAGTGCGCCGCTCTGCTATTTGAATTCAGTTACCTCAGCATCCTCCACCTTGAGCTCTGCATCCCTCCTTGCCGCACACTGTGTGACTTTCCTGGCTGTCGACCCTTCCCACTAGATTGTTAGCTCTTCAGAGCGGGCCCTTTTTCCTCTTGTTATCTAAGCCCTCTTCTCGACACATTTCACTCACAGCTCTCCCCTACTCAGCGACCATCTTTACCCGCTTTTTCTCCTGCTGGTAAAGGCTCATCTCCATCTATGGCCACCAGCCCCTAGTAGTACGATGATCACTCCCTCACTACTTACATCTTAGCTGTATTGTCTTGAGAATTGTGGTGCTCTTTGTTACCAATACTCTATTTCTGTTATTTATTTACTGTAATGCTAAATTTTGTCTCCCTGTACTGTCCTTTGTACGGCGCTGCAAAACACTTGTGGCGCCTTATAAATAAAATGTAATAATAATAATAATTTCTGCCCCTATCATGTTGTTGGTGCTGGGCCCTCATGTAGCCTTTGCTCCATCCATCCTCGACTCCTTCAGCCATCCAGCTCTTACACACAGGAAGCCAGGGAGGTGGACACTGCCTGGACCAGGAGGGAGCTAGAGCTCTACACCCAGGCACTGAGGGACAAGCTGAGGCTGTAGCTCAAGTTGGTGAGATGGTTCTGGTGACCTGGCTGGAGGCTTCCAGCAGGAAGGAGGTAACTTCTGTACCCAGCACTGCCTGCCCCTAACTAATTATTTGCCCCAGCTGCTACCTACCCTTATCCCCTCCCTTTCCCAAGCACTGCCTGCCCTTATCCCCCTCCTTGCCCACCAGTGCTGCTCCAGCTATTTATCCTTACCCCTAGTACTACCTGCCCATAACCCTCTCCTTGCCCCCCCCCCTGTACTATACCAGATGCTATCTACCATTACACCTTCCCTATCCCCAGCACTGCCTGCCCTTAACCCCCTCATTACCCCTGAGTACTGACTCGGCAGCTGTCTTCCCTTACCCCCTACCTACCCCCAGTACTGCCTGCCCTTAACCCCCTCCTTGCCTCCCACTACTGCCCCAGCTGCTGTCTACCTTTACCTTGTCCTTGCTTTTTATACTGCTTGCCCTAGCCCTTCCTAGCCCCCCAGTACTGCCCCAACTGGTGTCTACACTTATCCTCCCTTTCTACACCAACTGCCACATGCCAATACTTCCTTCTACCCTCTCTGTACCCCAACTGCTCCCTGTCTCAACCCCCAGTTCTACCCTAACTGCAGTCTGCCCTTAACCCTCTCTACCCCAACTGCTAGCTGCCCCAGCATTTCTCAAGCTCCATCCATAGCACTGTCCCAACTACTGTTTGCACTTACTGTATCCCCTCCCTATCCTCAGCTCTACCCCAAATGCTCCCTGTCTCACCACCAGCTTTACCTCAACTGCTTGCCCTTACCCCCCTACCCTAACTGCTACTTGCTCCCAGCACTACCCAAGCTGCCACACTACCCCAGCATGTCCAACTGCAACCTTACCTCACACCCCTCTCTGCCCCCAGCACTGCACCTGTTGGCTATGTCCAAATCCCGCATTTTTTTGGCCACCTTGAAACTTATCTCTATGTCGTTAACTGGTATAGTTATTCTTAATTACCCTGTACTTGTCCTATACAGTATTGTCTTCCACTGTAAGTCACTGGTTTCCTGTTTTGATAATGTGCATATGTACTCTGTAATTGGGCGCTGCTGAACCCTTGTGGCACCATATAAATAAAGGATAATAATAATAATAATGTGAGATCAAGGCAATGTACTGTAATTATAAGAATTATCCGTGCTGAATAGGAATGAGGCTACCCATAGAGTAAAGTATGTATAGGACATGTGGTGTGGTCTAATGCTATATGGGGAGCTCAAAAGCATAATATGTGATGGGACCCAGAAACAGTGGAGTAGGACCTCAATTTTATTATAATGAGGGGTCCCTGGGACCCACAGATTTTTTCGCTCAGCCCGATCACAGAGTATAGCTGGAATTTCACACTTCTGTTCTGCCATGAAATCCGATTTTTCAGGAAATTCCACCTCAATCTTCTTCATGTCAGCCACTCATTTCTTTGATTCTGTATATTTATCTTTGCCAGTATACAATAATCACTAATTCCCATCTTTAACTGATATTTTCATCAAACATTGGTGGTCATTCCGAGTTGATCGCTCGCTGCCGATTTTCGCAGTGCAACGATTAAGTAAAAAAACGGCAAAAATGTGCATGCGCATGGTACACAAAACTTTGTAGATTTACACAAGCTCGAGCGACGTTTTTTCATTGCTCGAGTGATCGTAGTGTGATTGACAGGAAGTGGGTGTTTCTGGGCGGAAACTGGCCATTTTCAGGGAGTGTGCTAAAAAACGCAGGCGTGACAGTTAAAAACGCACGAGTGGCTGGGGAAACGGGGGAGTGGCTGGCCGAACGCACAGCGTGTTTGTGACGTCAAACCAGGAACTAAACGGACTGAGGTGATCGCAATCTAGGAGTAGGTCTGGAGCTACTCAGAAGCTGCAGCAAATTATTTAGTAGCAGTTCTGCTAATCTTTCGTTCGCACTTCTGCTAAGCTAAGATACACTCCCAGAGGGCGGCGGCCTAGCGTGTGCAATGCTGCTAAAAGCAGCTAGCGAGTGAACAACTCGGAATGAGGGCCATTGTTCCCGAAATAGCCTTTGTTTTCAAATAGCAAAAGGCTGTAAAATTTTATTAAAATACATTCCATTATATTAGTAATGGTTTGATCAAATAAATTTCTGTAATGAGAATTTAATACTAAAATAAAACATGCATTAAAAGTTTCTTCTTTATTAAAAAAAAAAATACAAATTTACAGGTTATCTTTTACATCATTTTAAAAAAAAAACACTAAATAGAAAGCAGGTTTTTGTTACATGTTAAAACAAACACAGCGATTAAAGCCACAGGATCTGACAGGCAGATCGCAGGAGATTAAATATTTGTCTAAAAAGAAAGAATTCTGACACAGAGAAGCAGCAGTCTGGTTTAAGAATAAAAGAAAAAAGGATGAAAGTATTATCTTCTGTACAGAATAATGAGCCTCAGATACAGAAGAGAGGAAGTTGGTCATTCTGCCCAAGTTACAGAGATCTTGTCACTGAAGTCTGGTGTGATAAACCACTGCAGGGGCGAGGTAGCTGTCGCCAGTCTCATAAACTTGCACTTTTGAACTACGTAGTTGAGTCTGGCCATACAAACCCACGGGAAGATGGAAAGAGAATATCTCAGCCTTTGATGTTGCTAGGGTGTAAATAGTAAAAAAAAGGGAGAAAATAAGCACTCACAGTACCCCACTGTCTTCTGTAGTACATTAACTTGAAACAGTGACCGAGCAAAAACAGAAAGCAGAAAGGCATGACAGAGACGACACAGGAGTGGATGAGAGATTTGAGAAAATTGGTTAAAATTACAGCATTCAGGTTTTTGTTGACATATCAAAGGTGAATTCAGCCTTTATGATATCGTCTGTGCTGCCGCTGAGAAAAAAAATCGCCTTTGATACAAAGGTAACATTATGTTGCTGGCACACTGTAATAAAGATCATTTTGGAATTAGGAATACTGTGTGGCCTTTGAGAGACCTACAGTAACGGTTAAGTTTATACAAGAATAACTTTGTTTCATGTGTGCAACTAACAAAATATTGGGAGCTTTGATGTTTTTGGCATTTAAAAAAAAATGATCACTGGGCGCTTTGTTTTCATTGTAAAAAGGGTTGTTCATGAGTTTGCAAGTACGGATGTGCAGTGCATACATTTTGGTGCAAACACAAACTCTTTTCTGATATCTTCACAGGGTTGCATTCTATTATTGTGCCCATTTTTGTGCTTTCCCATAAGAAATGTGTCTGGATATCAATCATATAATTCATTGATACCCAGTCAATGTGTAATTTTCACTTCTTGGGGTTAAATACATCTTTTTTTTTCTTTCAAAATTAAATGTAATTGCAACATGATGTATATTATTGTACTTAGCCTAACTTCAACAAAGTGCCCTCAGTTGTTCATCCAATCAGAAGCAATAGTGAAGGACTATATATGGTAACAGTGTAACTTTAAAATATCATAAATCCAATACTGTATAGTGTGTAAATTGACATATCAAGGAACAGCATACAACAATGAATGACAAAATAGAAAGGACAAGGACACAGGGTCAGGCCAGAGCTACTCACTACAACGTAAGATATAGTATAATATACAGTTTCAGTCACTTAACAGACCAGCAGATAAAAGCAAGTAGTACAGGTGACGTGTTTAGTGCTAAGAAGGAAGAAGAGAGTGTGAGAGCTTATATACTAAGGTAAGGGGTGCGCTAACATACTAAGGTAAGGGGCGAGCAATTGGAGGGTGAACTGTGGAGATAAGTAGGCCAAGAGTGGTGAGGTAAGTTGACATTTAGGAGGAAGTTTATTAGGCTTTAATGCTTTGACCTTAGAAATGATTGTATAAAATTTGACCTGATGAGATTGTAAGTTCCAGAGGAGGGAGACAGAGTGTGAGAAGTCTTGGAGACAGGTGTGAAAGGAGGTAACAAGAGTGGAAGTGAGGCCATAGTGAGTGGAAGGGGCAGGAGGGGGTGTGAACATAAATGAAATTAGAGGGGCAGGAGGGGGTGTGAACATAAATGAAATTAGAGATGTAGGAGGGTGAAGAGTGATAAAGGGCTACATATGCAATGGTGAGGAGTTTAAACTTGATTCTAAGTGTACAAGGTTGCAGAGTGGGGTGACCAACATAGTGTATTGAGAGGGTAGAAAATGATTGAAGTAACAGCATTCAGAATAGATTGAAGAGATGAAAGGCAAGGACAGGGGAGGGGAGATGGTGAGTGTGTGGATTAGAGAAAATGTGACCGAGGTGAAAATAGGCGTAAGACATTTTGATTTTGAGGGGTGAGGTAAAGGGAGAAATCAAGGCTAACACCTAGGCAGCAGACTTGATGGACCGCAGGGAGGTAATATTGGAGACTGATGGAGCTGATGAGGTTTCCAAGAGAGGAGATGTAAAGTTAGAAGGGGATGAAGCCGAAGGCAGCTCCTGGGGACACCAACCGTTAGAGGAAGGGGAGGATGCAGAATCAAAGGTAGAGACAGAAAAGGAATAATTTGTGAGGTAAGACATGAACCATAAATGGACAAACTCATGGCTATCAGTGTAATAGAGGGTTTGAAGGAGAAGGGGTGGTCAACAGTGTCATAAAGACAGATCTAGGAGGAAAATAATAGACCATTGGCCAGGGCCGAAACTAGGATTTTCGTCACCCAGGCAAGGCGGTAATTCCCCCCCCCCCCCCCCTCACACACAAAAACAAAAACAAAAGAAAACATGCAAACGAACACTGTCAGACTAAAATAATCATATAAAAAAATGTGAAAAAAGGGGATACTATTGGACAATATTCCCCTATGTGCCCCAAGCGTCACATGCCACACCCAGGCTGCGTGTTCCACTACATGCCGCCCTGTGTGTCCCCATACATTGCACTATATCACTGCACTACATTCCCTTATCCACTGCATTACATCACTCGTACAACATCCCCTACATGCTGAACTACATCACTACACTACAGCGTGTCTTCTCAATGGTGTGTAGGCGGCAGCTTGTTATCGGTCGGTGCTGGCCAGGCTGCAGGGATCATAGCCTGCTTAAAAACACAGCACCAACAGCTCACCTCTATAGCTTGCACAGTTCACTGCATGCTAGTCGCAGCACTGCATAGCAAAGAAGAGAGTTTAAGACAGTAGCCGGCATAGGAGAGATCCCAGGTACTGGAGCTCATCCGCACAGCGTCGGAGCCAACTGTGGGCAGACAGGTGGGTCAGAAACATTGCCCCGGGAGCAGTCTGCTGTCTCACTGGAGCAGCACAGCACTGCTGGTAAAAAAAAAACCTGTTCCTCTGTAAATCCTCGCCACCCCCTCAATTCCTGCACCCGGGGCACATGCCCCCTTAGCCCCCCTCTTTTTTACACATTAGGCAGGCACAGTCCCCCTTTTTACACATTAGGTAGGCAGAGTCCTGCTTTTTTTTACAGATTACAGCAGCAGAGTCCCACTTCTTTACACATTAGGCAGGCACAGTCCCCCTTTTTTACACATTACAGCAGCAGTGTACCCCTTTTTTTCACAGGCAGCAGAGTCCCCTTTTTTTACACTTTAGGCAGGCTGAGTCTCCCTTTTTACCCATTAGGCATGCAGAGTCCCCCTTTTTGTTACACATTACAGCAGTAGAGTCCCCTATTTTACACTTTAGGCAAGCAGAGTCCCTCTTTTTACACATAAGGCAAGCAGAGTCCCCCTTTTTTACACATTACAGCAGCAGTGTCCCCTTTTTTACACATTAGGCAGCAGAGTCCCCTTTTTTACACTTTCTACCCATTAGGTAGGCAGAGTCCTGCTTTTTTACACATTGCAGCAGCAGAGTCCCCCTTTTTTACACATTAGGCAGGCACAATCCCCCTTTTTTACACATTACAGCAGCAGTGTACCCCTTTTTTTACACAGGCAGCAGAGTCCCCTTTTTTTACATATTAGGCAGGCAGAGTCCCCCTTTTTTTACACATTACAGCAGCACAGTCCCCTTTTTTACACATTAGGCAAGCAGAGTCCCTCTTTTTACACAGAAGGCAGGCTGAGTCCCCCTTTTTACACATAAGACAGAGTACCCAATTTTACACATTACGCAGGAGGGAGGGAGGGAGGGAAAGAGAGAGAGGAGAGCAAGAGATAAAGAGAGATAGAGAGAGAATCTGAATGAGTGAATTCTACTTACATATCACCAGCTGCCAGGCCTCTCCTCCTTCTCGCCCTTCGCAGTGCAGGGCATTGTGGGGCTTTCAGCACGCGGGTGGGGTAGAAGCTGCAGTGCTGTCCGGCTACCTATGTGAGAGGTAGCTGGGCAAAGCAGCTGGGTGCCGGCCGGTGTAGGTGGGGGTACGCTGGCCGGACATGTACCGGGAGCTGGTGGATGTGATCCCGAGTACCTTGCAGCAGCGGTGGAGGCCGGAGATAGGCGGCAGCGGGAGGCCGGAGATAGGCGGCAGCAGTAAGTAGAGAGATAGCGGCCATATGGGGGGGGTGATGCCAGATGGTGCTCCCTCAGTGCATCTGCGCTGTGGGCAAGGCACCAATGGCACACACCTAGTTACGGCCCTGCTAATGACAGACGACTTTATTTTGCTAAAAATGTGTCTTATATACATCGCTGTGCTAATAAGACAAGCAGAGCCTGCCTGTGTGTCTTATTCACATAGCAATGAGATTTTCCTGGGAAAAAAAGACACCCAGTGGTATATTTACTAAGCTCCCGATTTTGAGGGGGGTTTTCAAAGTGTCATCTCGGGAATTTACTAAACACAAATCTCAGCAGTGATGAGGGCATTCGTATTTTTTTTGAAGGCAGAGAAAAAAAATATGAATGAATACACCATCAGTCAAACACGCCTGTTATTTGATACAACTCGGTAATTTACTAAAAATTTGTATTCACAATCACTGCCGGCAATAGCCAAATACTGCCATGAAAAATTACAAATCGTAAAAAAAAAGCCGTTTTAAAATAGACCTGCTTTTTTTTTTACTGTATTCTGATAGGCATTAACGGATCAGTGAGATCCGTGCATGCTTATCAGTTGGAAGGGGTGTGAAATGGTTAAAAAAAAAAAAAAAATTGCGTGGGGTCCCCCCTCCAAAGCATAACCAGCCTCGGGCTCTTTGAGCCGGTCCAGGTTGTAAAAATACAGGTAAAAAAATTACTGTGGTTCCCCCATATTTAAACCACCAGCACCGGGCTCTGCGCCTGGTCCTGGTGCAAAAAATACGGGGGACAAAAAACGTAGGGGTACCCCATATTTTTAACACCAGCACCTGGCTCCATTAGTCAGAGATATAATGCCACAGCCGGGGGACACTTTTATATTGGTCCCTGCGGCCCTGGCATTAAATGCCCAACTAGTCACCCCTGACCAGAGTACCCTGGAGGAGTGGGGACCCCTTAAATCAAGGGCCACCCTCCCCTCCAGCCACCCAAGGACCAGGGGTGAAGCCAGAGTCTGTGTGTCCCCCCCCCCCCCCCCCCCCATCCGTGGGGGGTGGATGGGAGGCTGATAGCCTTTTGTGTAAAAAAAGAATATTGTTTTTTGTAGCAGAACTACAAGTCCCAGAAAGCCTCCCTCGCAAGCTGGTACTTAGAGACCACAAGTACCAGCATGCAGGGGGAAAACGGGCCCGCTGGTACCTCTAGTTCTACTACAAAAAAATACCCAAATAAAACCAAAACACACACACCGTGAAAGTTAAATTTTAATGAACATACATGCACACTTACATACATATATACTTACCTATGTTGACACGAAGCACTCGGTCCTCTTGTCTAGTAGAATCCCAGGGTACCTGTAAATAAAATTATACTTACAAAGAATCCGGGGTAGATTGGTCCTCTTCTTAAAAGTTATAATCCACGTACTTGGTAAAATAAAAAAACTAAATACCCGGACCACGAACTGAAAGGGGATCCATGTTTACACATGGAACCCCTTTCCCCAAATGTGGGGACCCCCCATGACTCCTGTCAAGAGGGTCTCTTCAGCCAATCAGGGAGTGCCACATCATGGCACTCTCCTGATTGGCTGTGCGCTCCTGAACTGTCAGTCAGGAGGAGCGCTGTGGATACAATGTAGCATAGCGGCGCTACATTATATCCAATGGTGGGAACTTTGCGGTCTGCGGTAGACCGCAAGGTTAAGTGGGGCCAACCATAAGAGTGACCCCACTTAACCTCGCGGTCTACCGCATGTTCACATGTTCACGCACACACTTGCACACTCATTTTTGTCCAATTACCCACTGTACCAGTATATTTTTGGAATGTAAGAGGAAACGTGCAAGCACAGGGAAATATACTAACTCCACACACTTAGGGCTGTGGTGCGAATCAAACCCATGACATCAGTGCTGTAAGGTAGTAATGCTAACCATTACACCGTCTGTTCTCATGTCATCAGTGTACAAACCTTACAGTAATGTTCAAATAAATGTGCAGAATTGTATGATCATGAGAGTGTGTGAGATAAATATATTGGTCGCTGTGCTTCCAAATTCAACGCTGTATTACAATAGGGGCTATTATATTCACTTTATTAGAATGTCCTCATATGGAATTCAAACTACTGACGTCACTACATTTGTTATAAAATAATAATTTCCTGTACCTCACCACGGTACATATACAATTCTTTTTAATATAAAGTTTTAGGTGAAAAGAACCAAACAATAAAGAATGTAAAGTAAGTCCGTCCAGTCTGCTGATGCATTTACACTTGCATGACTTAATTTCAGTGGTGGAAGTTCCTAATTTCGGCGACTTAACTGAATTTCATAATATCTTGCTTCAGATTTATTTTACTTACGAAAGTATGTGGAGCCAATGACATTTCATCACTCCTGATTCACAGATCTCAATAAAAAACATTAATGGACTTCATGCTTGTGGGTTAAAGTATATAAACGTTGCTGCTCTATGTATTTATTGTGCTTTGTTTAAGCTCCCTAAAATATGGATAGCCCACTTTTATGAACAAAAGAACAACAGTAGTAAAGCATTTTAAGAGATCTAAAGGTACTTGCGTAGTTTATTACATGTCTGAGTAGCTCTTTAACTAGGCAATCACTTGCTAGCAAAAGCTTCCCTGGTGGGTGGCCCATAAGCCATTGGGAAGATATAGCTGTCTCATTAGCCCTCACAGAAGCTTTAAGGGAATTTCCTAGGGAAATATTTAGATTGTGACTCATGTTTAGAGACAGGGTCTGCTTTAAGCTCTTGTATATTAAGAAATGCAAGATTCAGACTATACTATATGTTACAGTACAAGGTATGACAAACAGTGTTTACTCTGGAGTGTGAGTAGATATTGTCTACTATGTGTGGAAAAGTTCTACAACTCATTCATTGCAGGCTCATCTCTCATTAATGCATGGCGTTATAGAATGATCAATGAGTTACAGGAGATTTAAAGTACAGCAATAGTTTCCATTTTACATTATAGTAAAGCCCACCTTGATTAATTTCTCAATTACTCAACCTTACTGGGTTGCTTTGGGTATTCTCCAAAGCAATGAGTATTTTTTTAAATGAGCATGATGCCAAACAGTTGTGTTTGTTATGGTTACACTCAGTTTCGTAGGTTTATAGTGGTGCCTTGTGACGCTCACGCAATTAGACACTGCCCAGGAGTCTTTTAGTCTCCTGCAGCCAAAGACTTTGCCTATAGCGGCCGCCTTTCGAGGGTGAATTTGTTCCTCCCCGTACTCAGATGCCCCCAGGTTTTCTGTATATACAAGGTGACTATAGGAGGCTGAGCAGGGATAAATGCAGTATGGTGAGACGTTCACCTGATACAGCCTTACTACTATGCTAAGGCACAGTCTGATGAGTGTGTTCTTAACATAAACAAAATGTATGTATAACAATGCACAGAGTGTTGAAAGCAACGACACTGAATATACGAATGATTGTGAATGCAACAATGCATAAGATGTAATAAGCAACTTAATAAATATGAAAGCAACAATGCTCAAAGATGTTATAAGCAACCAGACTGGAATTACATGCAACAATGCACAGGGTGTGTATAATAAAGAAATGTAGGCAGAGCAGTGTCTGTGTGGAAACTCCACAAAAACCTGAATACAAGGTTAGCTGGATCTGATCAGGCAATTAGTCTGGCAAGGTCTCCAGGTCACGGGTAACAGGCAGAGAGGATCTTCTAGGAGCTGACAGGTTCACACTGAAGCAGGAACTGTCACCAGCAACCTAGGGAGTGAACTGGAAGTGAATATATGTGGGCAACAACCAATCACACTTTAATTGCAAAACAAGCGCAGCTGCCCTGCTGCACATATACCTATTTCCTAAGCAACAAGGAACGCAGTCTGCCTGCGGCGTCCCCGTTGCTAGGAGTCCGGCGGCTCCCCGCACCCAGAGTCAGCCTGTTGCTAGGCGCCGAGCGGGGACCAAGAGACCTTGCGCCCGGCGTCCGTCTGTTGCTATGCACCAGTCGGGGGTCAGCGGGAGACGTGGCATCCCAGGCAATGGCCGGGATGCACATCTCCTGCCGCTGTTGACAGTGTTTCAACAACCTGCAAACATCCTTGGCTTTCAAATTCCTGTAAGAACTATAGCCTGGGTAATAAATCTTGCAGAACCAAGCCAACAATGGATCACTCTCTCACTGTGGCAGTTCTGGGATTGTGACAATGGTGGTTTTACAAGTTTAAGCCAACAATGGATCACTCTCTCACTGTGGCAGTTCTGGGATTGTGACAATGGTGGTTTTACAAGTTTGGTTCTACGGTTTGTTACAAAGCTTGAAAGAGACTGAGAGTTTTCATTTCAGTAACAGTGGTAATGTTATAGAACTGGTAGACTTTCTGAGGTTCCAATCTGGTGTTTAAGAGTAGAAAATAACTTTTTGTACATTTTATTCTCATCCTACAATGAGGACATCAGGCAGGAGGAAGAACAAGGTAAAATAAAACATTCCCTGTGAACCAAAATTTCTTTGGCACCTCTAGTGGATGAACTATGGAGAAATGAACATATGTAATGACGTCTAAGTTGGCTGGAGGCACGAACTTGAGAGGTGTTTTTTTTTTAAAGCAGTAATCATTTACAAGGCAAAACCATGCCGTGTAATTGATTGCCACTTTAAAAAACATCCAAGTGTGGCCGGGAACCCGCACCTCTGGCCAACTCGGACATCATTCCATCCTCCCCATACTTTCTAAAGATGTGGCAAGTTGTATAGATAAGGGGAGATCACAATGCGGGCAGGTGGTCTACTATTACCCATGTATGAATTGGCAGTCTAGTATTTTCCAATGGCATGGGTTCTTCAGGTTTTATACTTGATGGGAATGTGCAAAGATTGTGTGAAAGAGCAGCACACAAGTGGCTATTGCTGCTAAAAGAGCAGATTCCTAAAGGGAGGGAATGTTACGGAGGGAATAGGGAATCCTGTTGACAATTAAATTTATCTTGCACACAAGAAATAGTGTCACCTGAAGTATTCATCCAGAAGAAATTGGATGCTCTCCGGCATTTTATTCAGCATGCTGTTTTAGGACAGTATTGGTAGGTATGCCAGACATTTCCTGGATGTTTTTTTTTTTTTTTTATTGTGTGTGTCTGTGGATGGTGGTTACTATCTGGTTGGTTGTTTTGTCCCCTGCCAGCTCCCCTTTCTGTTGCTTGCTCTCTTCCAGTTCCATTCTCTGCTGACTCTAATCTTTCAATGTTCCCTCTCCGCCAGCTCCAGTGTCACAAACTTTCTGGCGGAACACCATAATACAGTGGTTCTCAAACTGTGGTGCCTTGGACCTTGGATGGGTGGTCCAGGACCAATTCAAATTATTTATGGTCCATGTAATAGGTAAAACCAGTGCTGATGGCTGCCAATCATAAAATATATGGACAAACAGAAGCAAATCTTGTCTCTCACCAACCAATTGAACCTAAGGATGACATATAAAACACAGTTTATACAAGTTTAATATTTCTTTCTATATTTCTCAATAAGAAAATTTTGACCTAGGGGTGCCATGAAAAAATATTCTGATACTCTAGGATGCCGTGATTCAGTAAAGTTTGGGAACCACTGCCATAGTAGCTTCACGTGGGACATCATCTTGTTTCTTTTCTCCACAAGAGAGAGATTATATAGATGTAATGTCTGCGACCACACAGCAGAGAAGTGATGATACTTCTACCATCACACTCTCCACACTAATGGAAAAACAATCAGTCATTGGCAGGAAATGATCAACAGATGCTAGCCATTGATGAGGATGGCCAACCCTAACATAGAGACAGGCAGTCTTAGGTGTCCAATAGTGGACTTATTACAAACATCTGTAAAGTCTATGACCATGCAGCAGAGCTGTATGTATAATGCAAGCCTCTTTCTTTTTTTTTATACATTTATATTTTTATTGAAATTAAGATACACAGGATTACGAACAGGAATTTAGAACAACAAATACAATTTAAGGACCTCATACACAAGAACAACCATCTTGTAAGAAGAGACATTACAGACTAGTTCAAGGGTAACATATTGTGTCAAGGACGTCATTCTATATACATTGAATAAAGAAGAAGCAGATGCAGTGTCTGACTGGGGCATGAAGGGCCCACCGGGGAATGCTATTGTAGGGCCCATGCTTAAGGGTGTGGCCACGTTCCACTGGGGCATGGCCAGCCACCACAGAGGTTTGGCTAACTATTACAGAGTACATGTTCTGTTCCCCTTGGTAAATATATAATAAACCATATTCTTGTGAAGTATAATGTAACATTAAATATAATGCATAATTCAAGTGCACTAGGATAGAGTCTGGAACCTGATCCCTAGAAGAGGAGGAGGGCCCACAGGCAGTGGGGCCCACCGGTGGTTTCCCCTGTTCCCCTGTGGGTCAGTCCAAACCTGAGCAGATGTACCCAATTCCCGTTTCACAAGTACATAATATAAAATACCTTTAAGCTAAATAAAAGAGAGTAGTAATGCTAGAAGATAAGAGAGTGAAAGAGGGAAGTAAAGAGACAGGAAGAGAAAAGAAAAAGAGAGAAGAAAGTTTGGGAAATTCGGGACAGATGGGGAACCATCTTATAAGTAATAAATGTAATCATTGCTGTTTCCTTTCACATATGTAAATGAGTTCAGAATAAAATCTAAAGTGCACTGGCAATATGTTTATATTTATCTGTTCCACAAAATTCTAACCAGGGAAGCCAATTCAACGAATACGTGTGGAATTTATCAGAGGAAGACATTATAATTTAATCCATCATTCTATACCATTCTATTCGTTTAAACCACTAAGAAAGGGAGGGAGGGAAAGTTGATTTCCAATGAACTGGAATGACTGCTTTAGCTGCACTATTAAGATATTTCAAGATAGACTTTTTATAGTGTGATAAGGAGGAAGAATGTAAATTTAGCAGCCAAAATTCAGGGCTGTCCGGAACCTCTGGACCTAGTATGTCTTTTGTAGTCGAAATCACAGCGTTCCAAAAAGGCTCTAGTTTCGAGCAGGTCCACCATATATGTCATGGTGAGCCATATTCTGAACCGCACCTCCAGCAAGTTGCAGAAACCCCAAGGAACATCTTAGAGATTGTGAAGGGACAGCGGTACCATGTAGAAATGACATTAAAATGGGTTTCCAGGGACAATATGTTAGTGGAGCTACTCCATGATTTGTCAAAAATGGAATTCCGTTGTTCCTCACTAATTGACATATTCAGGTCAATCTCCCATTGTTTAGTGAATTTCGGTAGTATGGAGAAATGGTGCTCGCTTAAATATTTATATATGTTAGATATCAAATGTGAGGATAAACTCTGTGAAGACACAAGGGGCCAAATGTAATAGAGTGAGAGTTTCAGAAAGTGAGAGATTTGGTAAGGTTTTGCATTTATTTTAAAGTGGCAATCATTTACACAGCAAGATCAACCTGGTTTTGCAGTGTAAATGATTGCCACTGAAAAAAAACCTGAAAAACCTTACCAAATCTCTCACTTTCTGAAACTCTCACTCTATTACATTTGTAGTAGTTGTTCAAAAAGTGTTACATTTCTAGAGCCTGCTAACCACAGGGATGCAGACTGAAGGAAGTGTTTAACTTGTAAGTACCTCCAAATTTCCATATTGGAGAGAGACCATTTAGATTGGACATCTGGGAATGGCATCACTCCAGAAGAGTCATATAGCTGACCTACCCTCAAAATACCTGCATTATACCACGGTGTAAAGGCCAATTTAGATCCTCCAGGAATAAACTCTGGGTTGTCTAGTAGTGGAGTCAGCGGGGAGTAAATTGAAGAAATTTATTTCTTAGTTCTGTTACAATTCCAGATCACAAGAGTAGGACCTTTAGTCGGGTGTGAAATAGTGGGGATTTTAGACAACCAGGGCAGAACACTTAAAGGCGCAATGGTATAAGAGTTTTCGATATGTACTCGCTGTTTTAATGAGTTAGGATTAGCCCATTCATAGATTCTGCTAAGCATAATGGCGCTGTAGTAAATTCCAAAGTGAGGAAGTTGAAAACCGCCAAGATGTTTTCTCCTAAACAAATATTTGTGTCTAAAGCAAGGAGAACGTCCATCCCACACAAAATTTCTCACAATCCGGTGAAGCTTAACAAACCATGATTCAGGGATTAAAACTGGTAATGCCTGTAATATATAAAGGATACGGGGTAAGACCGTCATATTGGATGACCAGGAGAAAAGCTCCTGTCGGGTAGTCGGAGCAACAGTACCAAAATTTAGAGAAAAGACTGAAGAAAGGTTTTTAGGAAGAAAGACCCCAAGATATTTCATGTGCGTGGGGTGCCATTTAAATAGGAATGTCTGTTGCAAATTAATATGGGTATCTGGGGGAATAGTGAGATTGAAAGCTATTGATTTATTATAATTAATTTTAAAGTAAGATAATTCCCCAAAGACTTGAAACTCCTTCATCAATTTAGGAAGGGAGACTAGCGGGTTGGTAATGGTTGCTAAGAGATCGTCAGCGTACAGCGCTAACTTATGCTCTGTGTTCGCTACTCATAGTCCTGTAATGTTAGGGTTAGCTCGAATGGCTCTTGCTAGAGCCTCCATGCACAAAACAAAAATCAGAGGGGACAACAGGCACCCCTGACGTGTCCCATTGAAAATCTTAACTGTTTCTGAGAAATCTCCGTTAACTTTAACTCTGGCGGAGGGGTTTCTGTATAGTGCCAATATTCTTTGTAAGAAAATGGGCTTTAGTCTGATATATTCAAGTAAACATGTAAAAAATCCACAGTTAACCCGGTCAAAAGCCTTCTCGGTGTCGGTGGACAACAGCATGGTATGTGCAGAAGACTTAGATGTTTGGTGGATTAAGTTCATCATTTTAATGGTATTATCACAAGCTTCTCGGCCCAAGACATATCCTACCTGATCGCTGTGGATTAATGTCGGAAGCAAGAGCTTCAATCTATTAGATATCAATTTTGCATATAATTTTAAATCCAGATTTAAAAAGGAGATAGGTCTATAGCTTGGGCAACGGGAAGGATCTTTATTATCTTTAGGGATTATTGTAATGTGTGCTTCTAAGGACTGAGCCCCAAAAAAAGCTGTGTCAGTTACAGCGTTGAAAGCACGGAGCATAATTGTCGAAAGAGACTCATTAAAAGTTTTGTAATCTGAGATCGGTAATCTGTCTGGTCCCGGGCTTTTCCCTGACTGGGAGAGTTTAATCGCCTCTGTCTAATTCATCTGCTTCCTCTGAAATCATAGGAAGGTCCAGTCCCCAAAAATAAGCCATGAAAGCATCAGTATTTACACGAGAAGGGGTCTCTGGAGAACCCTCCACCAGGTTATAGAGGCTAGAATAGTAGGTCTGGAAAGCCTTCGCAATCTCAGAAGTCAAGTGGGATTTCTGCCAATTGTTGTCCACTATAACTTAAATATGCATGGAAGCCCTTTGCGCCATCAGTGCCCTCGTTAACATTTTACTAGGTTTATTGCCCCATTGGAAGAATCGACTTCTACATTTACAGTAGTCTAATCTTATCCGACATGAGCTTGTTTAGGGCCCACCTGGTCTCAGTAAAATGAGGAACTACATGGGATAAGGAGGACTTAAGGTTAGTTTCTAAAGTATTAATTTTTTGTAACAGTCTTAACTTTTGTTCTTCTTTTTGTTTTTTAACATATGAACCAAGTTGAATCAGCTTACCCCTGATAACACATTTATGTGCCTCCTTTAATGTGATAGTTGAGGTATCAGGATTGTCATTAAAGGCAATATATTCATCAATGCATTGTTTTAATTGAGCCATACAATATGGATCTTGATGAAGTTAATTGAGCCGCCATGTACGAGTAGCGAACTGAGGCTGAGATATTGTAAGCGTAAGAGACATGGGGGCGTGGTCTGACCAGGTAATATGCCCAATCTCTGCATCAACCAACATGTGTAAATGTCTGTGTTCTAGTAAGAGGTAATCTTTCCTAGAGTACATTTTATGGGAATGAGAAAAAAAGGTGTAGTCTCGATCTGTGGAATGACGTAATCTCTATGTGTCCACGAGTTGGTGTTCGTGCAAAGATCGACAGACTTTATGATGCCATCGATTTGAGTGGGTAGATGAGGAGTCTAGCATTGGGTGTATTAGCCAATTTAAATCTCCACCGGTAATCAAAACACCAGCCTTTAAGGCATGAATTTGCTCAAGCACCTTATTTAGGAAAATACGTTGATTTGAGTTTGGAGCATACATGTTCACAAATGTGAAAATTTGGTGGTATATTTTTCACTTAACCAGCAGACCTCTACCTTCGGCTAAAATATGAGATTCTATATTGGATGGGGAGAGCCTATGGTGGAAAAGTATTGCAACTCCCAGGGTCTTACCCTGGCTATTGTTACTATAAAATGACTAAGCATAGTCGCGGTTACGCAGAGAAGGAGCCTGACCTTCCCGAAAGTGGGTTTCCTGGATAAAGGCCACGTCTGCTCTATCCACCCTGAGCTCTCTCAAAAGTCTGGACCATTTTTCTGTGATGAGGACAAAAAAATGGAAAATTCAACCACACCGGCGCTATATATAGCTGCCCCAGATAATTTACCACCCCAGGATGTCACCAAACATCTAGGAAAATACACAATATATAATACAAATGGGGGATATACAACCTTGGGCGCTTCAAATAATAAACATAAAGTTCTTATATGTAAAATGCATTCCTTTTTGCTAGATGCTTTCATATATCTCTCTTGATCCACTCCGTGCTTGACTTCCACTCAAAATGATGAGATATATAAAGGAAGTTTTTAAACAAAAGAAAAAAATATAGTGTGATACAGTTTCATACACAATATTTTATTTAAACATGATTTCTACTTAAAAAGTGCTTCGTGTTCAATTCTAACAGATTTTTGCAGCATACATAAAAAGGCGTATCAGCCGTAGTTAATATATAAGCAAGAGGGAGCGTACCACACTCACTATAGACAAAAGATGAATCAAGCTCATAAAGGTATCTTTAGCCGGAAAAAATCAGCGTACCAAACTCACAATGTCACTGGAAGTTGTGAAGCATATCAAGGTATCTTTCACATGTTCCCCCTGCACCTCTTCAGGTTACTTAGGCCTTGTCGTCAAACTCATACATAGAAAAGGGGAACAAAAGATATCCAATGTGTAGTCAAGACGATGTCTTGATGTCAGTTGGTGACCGAAATGCATTGACGACAGAAGGAGTGTGAACAGCCAGCATTTTTTTCCACACCATCTCAGCACACAATACTAACTCTGGAAAAAGGTAATTTTTTTCTTAAAAATATTTTGAACAAATTACCTCAGAGATTAGTCTGGATGGTTGTGGTTTTCCATCTAAGTCTTTTTTAAGTTTTGTACTTTGGTCTTTGTATTATTTTTTATCCATCCATACATGTAAAAAAAAATTTGGAGTGTATCCTGTGTTTTTAATAACCAATTGTTTTTTTCCCCACTTGTTTGTGGTTTTGTACAATAAAACTTTTTTCTTTTAACACGTAATGTTGGACATTACCTTTTTTTTGGAATATATGAAATAAAAACTCTGGCCAGGACCATCTGGGTAAAAGCTACCAGGAAAAAGATACCTTGATGTGTTTTAACAACAGAAACAACATTGTGAGTTGGGGTACGCAAATTATAATTACGATCTAGAAAATTCCAAAAGATACCTTGATGTGCCTGTATTTTCCCGATTTTTAGTAAGTCTGGTACGTCTATATCACCATTGCATAGTGGCAACATTTAGTTAGGAATAGAAAGTACGCATGGCTATATTTTGGAAAATTAATTCCTAATATTTATGACCGATTGTACTACACATTGGATATCTTTTGTTCCCCTTTTCTATGTATGAGTTCGACGACAAGGCCTAAGTAACCTGAAGAGGTGCAGGGGGAACATGTGAAAGATACCTTGATATGCTTCACAACTTCCAGTGACATTGTGAGTTTGGTACGCTGATTTTTTCTGGCTAAAGATACCTTTATGAGCTTGATTCATCTTTTGTCTATAGTGAGTGTGGTACGCTCCCTCTTGCTTATATATTAACTACGGCTGATACGCCTTTTTATGTATGCTGCAAAAATCTGTTAGAATTGAACACGAAGCACTTTTTAAGTAGAAATCATGTTTATATAAAATATTGTGTATGAAACTGAATCACACAATATTTTTTTCTTTTGTTTAAAAACTTCCTTTATATATCTCATCATTTTGAGTGGAAGTTAATGCACGGAGTGGATCAAGAGAGAGATACGAAAGCATCTAGCAAAAAGGAATGCATTTTGCATTTTTCTGGGATATTTAATCCTTTAGCCTTGACAGTAATAAGTTTGAGAACTGGAGCCTTCAGTGGGGATAGACAGAAGGACAATAAACTGCGATCCAGAATTCTAAAGTGGCAGCGAGAAACAACTTGACAAATACCAATAATCGTACAACTAGTTCCCAAAAATATGGAAGGGGGATAGGACAAAAAGGAGACCAAAAAGAAGAAAAAGAGCAAAGCGTTAAGAAAGAATACCAGAAAGCAAAACAGTATAAAAACATCTAGAAAAATACCGCTCCTAATAAGCATGGAGAGAAAACAAAATCATCTCACCATGATTAGGAAAAACATTCACAGTATAGGGGCACTGGGGGTTTAGTGCCAATGATAACCTATAAGAAAAAGCATATATAAATAACACTTCAATAGACATAATGTATAAAATACAGTAATACACTATCATGAAAAAAATGTAGAAAACATTAGCTAAGTAGCAGAAAAACATGCAAACAGACTGACCGGATCAGCACATAAACATATTACACTCCAGTGTGTCTCATATCCAATTTAGAGTGCATCAACAGTACTGGAATAATGGAATACTAACCTACTCCTAAAATGGATATACAACAATCTGTCACAATCCTGACTGTAGGTTTCATACTTGGTGACTTAACCCTGCCATCTGTCCTGGATCCTGTGTCTTTTCACTCACGGAGTTAAACAGCTTGTCAGCACTGTGAGTTTTCCTGAGTTCTCTGCCTGAAAGGTAGTAGTTAATTAGCTCCACCTGTGGTGATCTCCTGTGTGAGGCTGAATTCAGTAATCTGAACTTTAGGCCTAAAAGCCAGCATCCTGTGTTTTGCAGAAGTTCAGGCTTCATTGTTCTCTCGGCCTGCTAGGCCTCATTCTACATCACAGCCTTGTCTAGAGTAGTCACATGACAGTGACTGTTCACCTGAATCAGAGTTGTCCAATCCTCTGCCAGTCTGAGACTCTCTGCATCACCTAATCCTGCTCTCCAATCACCAAGGACCAGGAAGTATAAGTTGGGAGACTGAGTTAGAAACTGGGCCAGTTCCTCGTGTCACACACAGCTATGTGTGAGCCTTAATGCTGAGCTCCCTAAAGTTGTGATCTCCAGAGCTCCCGTATCCCTGTGGCCTCCGTGCCTCTGCACCTCCGTGCCTCTGCACCTCCGTGCCTCAGTACCTCCGTGCCTCAGTACTTCCGTGACTCAGAATCTCCGTGCCTCTGCACCTCCGTGTCTCTGCACCTCCGTGCCTCTGTACCTCTGTGCCTCCACACCTCGTACCTCCAACATCTTGTGCCTCCAGCACCCCTGTTTCTCAGCACCTCCGTGCCTCAGTACCTCAGTGCCTCAGCACCTCCGTGCCCTCAGCACCTCCGTGCCCTCAGCACCTCCGTGCCTCAGTATCTCTGTGCCTCAGCACCTCTGTGTTTCCAGCACCTCGTGCCTCAGCACCCCCGTGCCTCAGCACCTCCGTGCCTCAGTACCTCCGTGCCTCAGTATCTCCGTGCTTCCAGCACCCCCGTGCCTCAGCACCTCGTGCTTCCAGCACCTCCGTGACTCAGCACCTCGTGCCTCCAGTACCTCCGTGCCTCAGCACCTCCGTGCTTCCAGCATCTCCGTGACTCAGCACCTCGTGCCTCCAGTACCTCCGTGCTTTCAGCACCCCGTGCCTCAGCACCTCCGTGCCTCCAGCATCTCCGTGCCTCCAGCACCCCTGTGCCTCCAGCACCTTGTGCTTCAGCACCTCCGTGCCTCAGCACCTCCGTACTTCCAGCACCCCAGTGTCTCTACGCACCCCAGTGTCTCTACGCACCCCAGTGTCTCTACACACCCCAGTGTCTATTCGCACCCCAGTACCTCCAAGCACCTCAGTGCGTCCAAGCACTTCCGTGCCTCCTAGTACCTCAGTGTCTCCAAGCGCCTCCGCGCCTCCTAGCACCTTAGTGTCTCTAAGCATCTCAGTGTCTCCAAGCACCCAGTGCACTTTAGCGCAGTTGTACCTGGTATCTTCACTGATTCATCAGCGCCTTTCCAGTTCTGTCTTTCAGGAGACCTTCAGCGTCCACACGTGCCTCCTGTCTGCCGACGTAATCCTGCATGAGGAGAACCTAGATTCGGCCATCTCTGCTGCGGTTCCTCTTCCCAGTCACCGGAAGAAACCCCGAGTCCACAACACTCCCAAACCAGGTCAGTGGTAGTATTCATATAATCCTCCAGTCGCCCGCACAGACTTCACTAACACCGGGTTCACAAAACCTCAGTCATGACAGTAGGAACTGGCCACATGGACCCGGCCGAAAGTGTTTGTCTGACGCAGGACCTCCTAAGCAATATCACAGGACGCTTGGAAGGTCTGGAGTCGACTCAGCATCAATTGGCACAGTGTCTGCAGCGGAATTCTTTCTCCAGAGATTCTCTGACCTTCTGCACTAGGACTCCTGACCAACTGCAGATTTTCTACCAGATGTTATTACAGTTACAAGAACTTTTGTCTAGTATTCTTTCTGTGATGCCTGATCTCTTCAGGAATACTACCAACGTTGTTGATCCTGTTTTGTCCCAACCAGTTAATAGAGTCTCTTCCTCTGTGCAAGGAAAAGTTGTTCATCAGAGCTATCCACGGCCCAAGCTCTCTGAAGCTGAACGTCAGCGGCGTAGGGAGCTACACCTCTGTCTTTACTGTGGAAATTCCGGTCATTTTGTTAAAGACTGCACTCTTCGCAAGCCAGGCAATGGTGACAAATCTCAGTATCACAGTGCTAATGTCTACAAGTCATCCACAGTAGCCGATCCTGCTACTGCTGACAGGGGTATGAAGATGGCTACTCTGAAAGAGACTCAAATTTATGACTGGGGTCCGGTGATTAAACGACCTTATCCCAAGTTGGGTGTCCAGAGAAGAATATTCAAGCCATTTAGAGTCACAGAGGAGACCATGTCATTAGCCCAAGGAGGGGCGTCCGTGTCATTAGCCCAAGGAGAGGCGTCCGTGTCATTAGCCCAAGGAGGGGCGTCGTGTTTTTAGCCCAAGGAGGGGCGTCCGTGTCTTCAGCCCAAGGAGGGGCGTCCGTGTCTTCAGCCCAAGGAGGGGCGTCCGTGTCTTCAGCCAAGGAGGGGCGTCCGTGTCTTCAGCCCAAGGAGGGGCGTCCGTGTCTTCAGCCCAAGGAGGGCGTCCGTGTCTTCAGCCAAGGAGGGGCGTCCGTGTCTACAGCCCAAGGAGGGGCGTCCGTGTCTTCAGCCCAAGGAGGGGCGTCCGTGTCTTCAGCCCAAGGAGGGGCGTCCGTGTCTTCAACCCCAGTGAGGGGTTCAGAGCGTCCAGCCCCAGTGAGGGGTTCAGAGGGTCCAGCGCCAGGGAGAATACAGAGCGCCGCCCAGCCAGAGAGACTACAGAGTGCTGCCAGCCAGAGAGGTCTACAGAGTGCTGCCAGCCCCGTGAAGTGGGGGCTCTTGCCTCAACCCAGCCCCATGAAGAGGGGGCTCTTGCCTTAGCCCAGCCCCGTGAAGAGGGGGCTCTTGCCTCAGCCCAGCCCATGAAGAGGGGGCTCCTGCCTTAGTTCAGCCCGTGAAGAGGGGGCTCAGCCCGTCCCGGTTCCAGCCGGTCCAGCAATATTTCAGCACCCCGTGCCTCAGCATCTCTGTGCCTCCACGACCCCTGTGCCTCCAGCACCCCTGTGCCTCCAGCACCTCGTGCCTCAGCACCTCCGTACTTCCAGCACCCCAGTGTCTCTACGCACCCCAGTGTCTCTTACGCACCCCAGTGTCTATTCGCACCCCAGTACCTCCAAGCACCTCAGTACCTCCGTGCCTCAGTATCTCCGTGCCTCAGCACCTCCGTGCCTTCCAGCACCTCGTGCCTCAGCACCCCGCTGCTCAGCACCTCGTGCTTCCAGCACCTCCGTGACTCAGCACCTCGTGCTTCCAGCACCTCCGTGACTCAGCACGCTCAGCCTCCAGTCCTTCCGTGCCTCAGCACCTCCGTGCTTCCAGCATCTCGTGCCTCAGTACCTCCGTGCTTTCAGCACCCCGTGCCTCAGCATCTCTGTGCCTCCAGCACCCCTGTGCCTCCAGCCCCTGTGCCTCAGCACCTCGTGCCTCAGCACCTCCGTGGCCTCAGCACCTCCGTTCTCTTCAGCACCCCAGTGTCTCTACGCACCCCAGTGTCTCTACGCACCCCAGTGCTCTCTACGCACCCAGTGTCTATTCGCACCCAGTACCTCAAGCACCTCAGTGCGTCCAAGCACTTCCGTGCCTCCTAGTACCTCAGTGTCTCCAAGCGCCTCCGCGCCTCCTTGCACCTTAGTGTCTCTAAGCATCTCAGTGTCTCCAAGCACCCAGTGCACTTTAGCGCAGTTGTACCTGGTATCTTCACTGATTCATCAGCGCCTTTCCAGTTCTGTCTTTCAGGAGACCTTCAGCGTCCACACGTGCCTCTGTCTGCCGACCTAACCCTGCATGAGGAGAACCTAGATTCGGCCATCTCTGCTGCGGTTCCTCTTCCTCAGTCACCGGAGAAACCCCGAGTCCACAAACACTCCCAAACAGAGTCAGTAGGTAGTATTCATATAATCCTCCAGTCGCCCGCACAGACTTCACTAACACCGGGTTCACTAAACCTCAGTCATGACACATCCTGATAATTGGAGCTTAGATAGTTTCAACAGTAACATTAGGGACCACAAGGAATCTTCAGAAAGGTGTGTGATATAAACTAACCTCTATCCATAATAACATAGTTATTAAGTATCATTAAGGTCAGTGAAAGGAGATAGATTATCAGTAAGAAGATCAACACACGAACAAGTGAAAACTAAAGGAAGAACCTGTCCCTGAAGAAAGTCAAGTAGCGCCAGGTGCCTCATCATGGAATCTCCGCCTCCGTTGGCATCTGGGGCCACGGCACGCAATTGAAATCCTACCATCACTGGAGATATCTCCTGGGGGGTTAGAGGCACCAAGCAGTTTTCCTCCCAGTTGGGTAGATCGGCACTGAATTCCCAACATGGAGCAGAAGTTGACTAGGTCAGGGTGATCTCAGAATATTGCAGACTTGCTCATTGTGAGTGGATTGTAGACCAAAATGGAAAGAGCCACTTGTATTTCCTGTCCTTGGAAAGCAGAGCGGCTTCAGTTAGAGGCCTGAGTAAATGTACTCAGCTGTAAGGTGCGCCAGGATAGGTCTTGAAATATTTGTATCCTATTTCCATTGCAGTCCACCTCATCCAAATACGTAGTTTATGTAATATCTTATCTTTTTGGGTATAGTAATGTAGTCTACAATCACATCTCCTCGGTTTAGCCGATGGGGTCTCCGTGAGGTTTCAAGGCCCTATGTGCTCTGTCGAATGTAATGCAAGTACTCGGATCGTTTTCCAGGATCTCGTTGAAGATCTTGGTCAATGCATTGATTAGAGACTGTGCCGATATATCTTCAGGAATACCACGGACTCGTAAATTATTCCGACGCCCTCTGTAATCCATGTCATCCAATTGCTGCTGCAAGGAAAGGATACCGTGGGCTTGCATGTGCACAGTGTCTCTCAAGACTTGTAGTTCTTCTGCAACGCATCCTTGTTTTCTTCCAAGAGAGCTAGCCAGTCTGACATTGAGACATGTCAGCTTTAAGTGACGCCACTCTCTTGCTGACTGTGTCTTGGAGGGGGGATTCAAGTAACTCAAAGTCTTTTTTAGAAGGAAGTTCCTCCTTAGTTGGTTATGATTTAATTAGTTGCATTATTGCGGCAAGGTCAGGAGTTCCATCAGTAGCACTGTCGAGGGTGTCGTCCAGGTGAGACGACACGAGATGAGGAGATATTGGGAGAAGATGGATGAGAGGTAAACTTCTGAGGAAACTGTGTGTGCGATAGAACGACCTTTAGAAACTGACATAAATCAGGCTGCAGAGAAGAACCTGATTGTTTAGGAAATTAAGATTTCGAAGTGTGCTTCCCGTGTTTACCCCATGCCCAGCTGTGGTTCTCTTCCCTATCAACGGACAGAACCCACGAGTTCTCAACACTCCCAACCCAGGTCCAGTGACAGTACTACTCAGGCCCACATGGACCCGGGGGATCGGAACCCAGAGTCAACGCGCACTCAAACCTAGGCTTCGCGTTCCGAGTCAAGCTGGGCGGCACAGAGCACCGATTGATGGCAGTATCTCCAGGACTTTCCGCGGGCGGTGGATCAAATTAGGCTCCTGCGCTTCAGTCGTTCCGGCTCTGCTCCAGTAACGCTCCCAGTAGTCGTCTCTCAGTAATGTACAATCCTCGCTCTGGAACTACGTCACGCCTTCAGCTTCCACATCCCTCTCGTGCATATAATGGGAATCCAAAGAATTGCTGTGATTTCTCAACCCAATGCGAGTGCTTTTGAACTTCTCTCACACATTTCCCCCACGGATCGGTCCAAAGTGCATACATTATTTTCTCTTGCTTGCAGGTTCAGCGTTGGATATGGTGTACGTTGTGGGAACGATCTGACCCATTGGTTTTCAGTACACTAATTTCATTGCGTCATTCGATCGGAATTTTTGATGAGCCCGGCAGAACGACCGCTGACTTCCTTCGGACCTGCTCCGCGTTCTGTCAAGGCTCCGTTCTGTGGGCAGTAGTGGATTGTCTCCAGACATTGCCTCAGAACTCCTGTGGAATATGATGCTCTCAGGGCCGCTTCTGGAACGGTCTCTCTGACCGTCTGAAGGACGAGCTGGTACCTAGAGACTCTGCGGATCCTTAAGACAGAGTTGATCTACACTCGTGCAAGGTGGATCTTCGCATGCAGGAACGAGGTGGCGAACGTATTAGGTCGTTCCAGACCCGCTCCGCCCTACATACCCAGTCGA